>NW_009910807.1:0-5189 GCF_000696875.1 Nestor notabilis
CCGCAGCCGAGCTCTCCTTCGCCAGCTTCCCGCCCCCACGGCTCCGCTTGACACTCTTGTAGAACTGTCCCCAGCGATGCCGCCCCGCGTCCTTCTTCAGCCTCTTCTCCTTGGCCCGGCGGTTCTGGAACCACACCTGGGGCAGGGAATGGGGACATTGGTGGCACCACAGCTCCCTGGCACCCCTGCATGCCAGCACCCCTGCAACCCAGCACACCAGCACCCATATAACCCAGTCGGCCAGCATGCCAGCACCCTGGTACCCCTATGTCCCAGCATGTCAGCATTGCTGTACCTCTGCACCCGCAGCACCCCTGCAACCCCACGTGCCAGCACCCATGCAACCCAGTCCCCCTGCAACCCATCATACCAACACCTATACAGCCCATCTCCCACACACTCATGTAAACCAGCACCCTGTAACCCAGCACTCAGGCACTCCTGCATCCTGGCACACCAGTACCCCTGCCAACACCCCTGCAACCCAGCATGGCAGCAGCACCCGTGAAACCCAAATCCTACACACCCCTGCAACCCAGCACCCCGCAACCCTGCACATCAGCACCCCTGCACCTCAGCAACCCAGCATGCTAGCACCCTGAACCCCAGCAGGCCAGCACACTGGCACACCAGCACCCTGGCACACCAGCACCCCTGGAACCCAGCTCCCAGGCACCAATGCCACCCCAATACCTCTGACACCCCTGCATCCTCTGCAACCCCGCACCCTGGCATCCATTCACTCCTGAAACCTAGTACCCCTGCAGCCTGGCACCCCAGTCGGACTCCTGCATCCACCTTCACTAGGGGCAGGGTGGAGAGGGGCATCCCTGTGGTCTCACCTGCACCACCCTCATGTCAAGTCCCGTCTCAGATGAAAGCTGTTCCCGTACATGCCGTGCAGGCTTGGGGGAGTTTTTGTAGGCGTTCTTCAGTGTCTCTAGCTGCTTGGCCGTGATGGTGGTCCGGGGCCGCTTAGCACCCGCCTCAGAGTCATCTACAAGTGAAGGAGCCGGTGCCAGCCCCAACCGCAGCAGCATGAGCAACCCTGAACCGCCGGCATGCACCTCTGGGGAAAAGCTCCCCCAAAACCATCTGCCCAGAGCCCAGAGGTACAACGCCAGGGACATGAGCCATGGCCACCCCTCGATGTGATGTCCCACCTTGTAACCCCTTCGGGGTGCCTACCATTCTGCTTGGCAGTCTCATAGTCCTCCTTGCAGACCAGCCGCCCATCCTCCATCAGGTAGAACTCATCGCCGGTGGCCAGCTGCCGGCTGCAGATGATGCAGGCGAAGCAGTGGAGGTGGTAGACAAAGTCCTGGGCTTTGCGGACCACCTGGGTGGGAGGGATGCCCTGCTGGCAGGCCGTGCATTTGGTCCCGAAGCGCCTGCGAGGAGAAGCAGACACCCCTGAGGCCCTCGGCAAGGTGAGCTTTGCTGGAGATGGGGTGGGTCCCAGGAGGCAGGGCAGAGTTTTAACCAGCAAACAACCTTATTATGCATGACATTTCACACGGTAGGGGTTTATCTTCTTCAATGTGAAAGACCGGCCTAATGGAGCTGAGGAAGGTTTGATTTTAATGGTTCTTTTAACTAATGCTTATAGGCTGCCTGATTTTCCCCTGCAAGGACAGTACATATTTCATCCACATTAATACCAAATAAATTAATTACACCTCCCCGCTAGCATGGTGAATCCCAGATTAATGCAGAATGATGGGGTTCTTATACCATAATGACAGCCCGATGGGTGCAGTGGGTGTGCTGGCTTGGAGCAGGCATGAGGCCAAGAAAGCCCTCCATCACGGCTGCAGGGAGCATGCAGGAAGTGTGCAAGGACCAAATGGGTGATCACATATTGGAACAGGCTGCCCAGGGAAGTGACAGAGTCACTGTCCCTGGAAGTGTTCAAAAACCATGTAGATGAGACCCAGTGACATGGTTTAGTGGTGGACTTGGCAGTCCTGGGGTAAAAGTTGGACTTAATGACCTTAAAGGACTTCTTCAACCCAGCTGATTCTATGAGGAGTATGTGAGAAGTGCAGAAACAGCATGCAAGGAGCATGAGGAATGGGACAAGAAGCATGGAAGGGAGCATGCAAGAATTGTGGAAGGAGAATGGAAGGAGCATAAAAGGAGCGTGCAAGGAGTGTGCATCCCACCCAGGAGCCCTGTGGATCACAGGTGCTCTGCTGCAGAGCCTCTGGGGTGCCCATTGCTTGGGGTACACTCATGATGTGACAGGTGCAGTTGCCCTGTGCAGACAGGAAGGCTAACACTCAGACAACACCCGGATAACATGCGGTGCAAACTGAATTAAAGGAGCAAGGGCAACATGTGGCACGAGGTGGTGGCAGCACAGGAAGAGGTCAAAAGCAAGTGGACATACCACGGGTGTTTTCAGCAACAGATACTGTGGGCTTTGGGATTGACATGGGGCAGATGCTCACGTCCCACCAGCAACACAGGCGCTCTGCTGGCTCTTCCATGCTCTCCCCAGCACCTCATAACACCCCATCAGCAGGGCACTGGGACTACACAACCATCCTGGATGTTGCAACAGCAGACCAGGCAGCAAAGCTACCAGAATAATCTGTCCCCTGTGCCTCAGACAGATCCATCTGCCTCCAAGGAGGCTGCCCAGGAAAATCCAAGCCCCTTGGCCCTCAGCCCCAAGGCTGCAGAGACGGGCAGTGGCATTGGGAGTGCACAGGGGGTACAGCCACCCTGGGCACCTCCTGCTGCCCCCTGAGGGTTGAACATCCCCGAGTCACACAAGCCCCACAGCCATCCCTGCCCTCACACCACCTGGAAAGCCAGGGCATAGCCACCAAAGCTGGGTCCCCTAGTCACAAAGGGGTCACCTGGGGTGAGTGATGGGCACTGGGCATGAGTGGTGCTGGTGCAATTTCAGCAGCTGCCCAAAGAGGTGCTGGAAGCAGAAGGCAAGAAGGCAAATATGTTTTGTCTCATTTTCTAGGCTTGTATCCTAATGGGAGAGTCCCTGGAAATCTGCTGGGGAGACTTCAGCTCTCCAGGAGCTTGGAGGAAGGTATGGAAGGAGGGAGGAAGGGAATTGGGGGATGTAGGGATGGACAGAGGGAAGGATAGGACAGACAAACAGAAGATGTTTTTCCATGCCCAAGGCTGAGCCAGTGCAGGCTCTGCAGCCCCTATCTTCCCTCCACCCGATCACCATCCTTCAGAACACTATTAAAGCCATTTTACCCTCCCTCAAAGCATCCTGGGGTGTTTCTGCACCACTTGGGGACAGCCAGACCCAGGACAGAGCTGCCCACAGCCAGGGACCAAGGGCTGCAATAGGGGAGAGGTTAGAAAAGATAAAAATTAAAAAATCTGGTATTTTCAGGAGTGCTCCTGCATTGCAAACCTGCCCCTGAAGCTGGTCTTAAATCCTCATGTTCTCTGCAGGTTACCTGCCTCAAAATCAATGAGCAGTTGAAAGAAAGGTGAGGCAAGTGCTCGAGAGAGTGCCGAGATGCTATTGATTGGCACCAAATAATCCAGGCAGGACCTCATCTAAGAAAGTCGCTGATCTTTCAACTCTAATTAATATTGATTACCCACACCTTTTGGGCAACTATTTAAATGACTTGGAGATTAATAGGCTGGAAAATATGAGAAGTGAAGTGTTGTTAGCTAGGCTGTAGTGGACGCTTTGATTGTTGCACATTCACCAGCTGGGAAGGAGAAACTCAAGCTGCATCTTTGGCCCTGATGGCTGGAGGGGCTGGGGTCGCACAGGAGGCCTGAGAGCCTGGAGATGGGCAGGCAGGGAGAGTCCAGAGCAGGCATGCGCTGGCCAGGATCCGGCCCTCCTCCCTGCAGGAAGTGTGAGCAGCACCCCTCTGCTTCACAACCATGCACCGCCGGCAGAGCTGTGCCCAGCCCCAGTGCAACACTCCCACCATCCCTTAGGAAAACTCCCACATTTCGCCAGCAGCCTGGGACTAAAGCATCCCCGCTGAAAAGTCCGTTTTTAACAGGAAACAGGTTGTCCTATCCTGCGGGATCAGGGAAACGCTGAGGCTGAGGCATCACACAGCTCGGAGGCAGCTGACAACAAAATCGAATGAGGTTTTCACACCACTGGGAGAAAAAAAGGAATAATAATAATTAAAAAAAAAAAAAAAAGTAAAAAGCTGAAGTGTAAAAACGGCATCAGCAGACCCGGGAGAAGAGCGAGGCTCGGGCAGGAGCAGGCAGCGCTGCCGCTGCCTTGCACGGGTTTCTCCTGCCCTCTAGCTCTGAGCAGAGCCAGGACCACTGCCAAACCACCGCAGCTTGCCATCCCATGGTGGCTGAAATCAGCACTGGGGAGGGACAGGAGCATAACGGAGATTTGGGGCTCTCAGAAGGTTATACCCATGAACAGCACAGAGCCTGCGGTAGCTGAAAACCACCAGCACTTCCCTTATTTCCATAGCAAACAAACAAAAGTTAAACGAAGATTTTGGAGAAATTACACTTAAAATAGGTTGTGTGTTTGTCAGCTTCGCGGGTGGGGAGATGGCACTTTTAGGGGCTGTGCCGAGTGGTACTCACTTGAAGAAGTCCTCCTTGCAATAGACGCTGCCGGCCCGGGAGAAGCAGCCGTCGGCGATCTGCATCTGGCAGTCGGCACACTTGAGGCAGGAGCTGTGCCAGTGCCGGTCCAGGACCTTGAGGATGAACTTGTCCAGGATGTGCTGGTTGCAGCCGGCGCACTGGGGGATCTCTGGGCCGGGAGGAGAGAGAAGCACAGAAGAGCAGTGTGAGCTTCGGCAGTCGCCTCATCCCGGCGGTGCTCCCACCCGGCTGATACAGCTGGCAAAGCTCCTTGCTGGCACTTCGCGAGTGATAAGCTGCCACCTGTGACCTTGCCGTTCTCCTGGCACATCTTCCTTTGCAAACCTTCACCGAAACCCTCCAGGATAGCTAAGTCCAGAGCCCCACCGGCTCCTCCAGGCACAGTACACACTGACGCTTTCCCCTCCTGCATCAGGCCATGTCATGCTCCCTGCCACACGTTTCCCTGCCTGCCTCTTGCTCCCTCTGGGATGGATTCCTGCAACCCACAACCAGGGGTATGGCTTGCTGTTCCCTGCGGCTCCTCCATCCCCCAAGAGCCAGGCTGCTGGGGAGACCCAGGGGTTCACCTACAGGGTCCCAGGGGTGCAGGACAC
>NW_009910807.1:5252-5513 GCF_000696875.1 Nestor notabilis
GCGCCCGCTCGCCCCACCCCCCCAGGCGCCCCGCCCCCAGCCACACTATCCCCACCAGCAGCTGCCCAGTGCCCCTCCTGCTGCAGTGCCAGGGCACCTGGCGACTTTGCGTTGCCCATGGCCCACCGACCCTTCGGATGGACAGGAGCAGCAGTTTTCTGCCCACTTCCTCCCATCCAGCCGGGGTGTTACAGACCCCTGTCATTGGAAACAGCTGGGAAAAATGGGCTGAAGCAAGGCCACGCTGGAGCACAGCAGCAG
>NW_009910808.1:0-7424 GCF_000696875.1 Nestor notabilis
AACCCTAACTATTCTATGATTCTGTGATCTCAGGACTGTGCAGAAAAAGATGCTTTCCTGCAGTTCAAGTATAATGAAAGGGAAAGTGATCCAAAGACTAAAAGCAGCATATTCAAGACCATAACACAAGTTAGCAGTTGAACCTAAAACAGAATTCAGAGAGAAATTAGGCTCAGGTGGATGAAAAGTCACTTTATGTGATGAAGTCACAGCCTGCACTGTTAGTTATTTAGTTCACCCATAGAATCATCATTTGCCCATATCTTCTATTGGCACTGGAGCACAAGGACTGCTGAAGCAGGTGATGATCAAAAGCAAAAATAAAACTTCCTGCTATCATTCCATCACCATAATTAAAGTACCAATTAGAAACATTAAAAAAAAAAAAAGATATAGCCTGCAGTATCTCCAGCAGAAAACTACTTCAGAGAGAGGGATTGTAATTTTACCACTCCTGCCATTCATCCTTGAGTTCAACTTTGTAAGAGTCTACAGTCATGCTTCTGCCATTGCTACACATACTACAGTGAATTGTCAAGATGGTCCTGGATCTGGGCTGCTTTACATACAAAAAAAACAATTACAAGAACTCATGTTAAGAAGGGCTTTGAAGGAGTTCAGACAGGGAGAAGCAGATAGAGGAATACTCTTGTAGAGTACTGTGAGACTAACAGTCCTCTTTGTAACAGATATGTTACTGATGAACTTGAGGACAATGCACCCATAGTTTTCCAACCTGAAGTACACATCTTGACAATGAAGTCCTGGTTTTCAGAAATTCTCATACATTTTGACTTGAACAGTTGTTAGTATTTGTTAAAAGGACTGAAAGATGCCTCCTCACTGAACCCTGTTGTTTTCTGCAGAGTGAAACTCCTTTTCAAGAGGATGGAGGGAAGAGTGCACCTATCAGAAGTGGTTCACAGCCCACTCCAGTGTGGTGGGAGATTCACTGTTTGAAATTCTCTAAGCTTAAAAAGTAACTGTACTGAAGTCTTACTTTCCTGAGGAGAGTGCATCGGCCTTAAATTGCTATAAACAAATGATTCCAAAGAGTCTAACATCTCAGCACTGATTGTGTTTTTAAAGACAGTTACTTTTGGTCTAAATAAAGTTTGATGAGGAAGACAAGCTGAAATACACAGAGACAGAGCATCTGCTGACTGGTGCATCCATGTATGCTAGCTGCTGTATATTGCTCTTCAAGATGCTCTTTCTGCCATGCTCTTTGTGTAGAGCCTATGCAGTTGCTGCAATTTCTGGATTCTTACTGTACATGCATTCCTTGATTTCACTTTTCTCATCAGCTAATTTACAAAAAGCATGTCTTTGGATTTAAAACAGAAGAACTGAAAATGAAGTTAAAATACTCAGCAGATTTGTAGGGTATTGCTGGCATGCACTAAAGTGCATCTAGATTTTTTTATTATTCTAATGTTCTAAAGTCCATTTTTAGCCAAATATGCTTTATGAGGGTTATGAAGGATTACACAGTTCTCTCTGTGTATTAGTTAGTATTTGGCTATGGATGTATCCATAAACTTAGTGTTAGATAACTGGAAAATTCAGACCTGTATCTAGGTTTTGTTTTAATTCACCCCTAAATTTCGGGATGCTCAGATTTGAAATGTACATTCAGGTGCATACCTACTTGAAATATGTAGCATGTCACTAACTAATTCCCCTTGCATTATGGGGGCTTCATTCTGCTCACCATCTTTGTCTTCCAGCTCAGTGGGCTGGGTACCCAGAGAAAACCAGTCTTACTATTAAATACTGAGGCAAAGAGGCATTAAGTGCCTCAGCTTTTTTCTCATCCTTTGTCACCGTGCTTCCCCTGCATCCAATAAAGAATGGAGATTCTCCTTAGCCCTTCTTTTGTTTCTAATGTATTTATAGAAACATTTTTAATTGTCTTTTAAAGCAGTAGTGAGATTAAGTTCTAGTTGGGCTTTGGCCCTTCTAACTTTCTCCCTGCATAACCTCATGACATCCTTGTAGTCCTCCTGAGCAAGTGTCTGTTTGCTCCTACTTTCCTATTCTTTTAGCAGTATTAATTTCTATTCTTCCAACCTTTCAGCTTCATTTTGTCACAAATTTCCATCTGGCTTCTTCCCTTCAAAACATTCTGCTTCACAACCAACCTGCCATTTGACACTATTGTATCCTTTTCTCTGGCTATATATTTTCCTGTCCATTTAAAAACACTGTTTACAAATCAGTGTTTCCACAGAGTCTTAGTACACTGAGGCCCTGTTCCTGGCTGGCTTCTGTGGTATTGAAGTACTAGTAGCCAATAAGAGAAGATAATTAGATCTGTCTTTACCGCAACAGCAAGAAATTCTTACTAGATTATGGAAATAAATGATTTCTTTCTAGTGACTAACTTTTATATTTCTCAACAATTTTTTTCTGTGGTGAAAATGATCCAGGAAATTGTTAGGCTGAGCTCTGAACACTAAAATTATGCTCAAAAATCTTGTATCATTTTGGAACAATTCTGTGTATGTGCACCAGTAGGATGAGTTTCATACCGTTCTGAGAGCTCTGTCCAGAGACAGGATGCCAGCAGATGGCAGATTGATCATTGCACTGGACAGTTCCCCTTTGGAAGTTCTTGCATGATATTATTTTTTTTTTTAATTGTATCTTTTTTCCTTACAGAAAACCACAATGAACGATACTATATTAAAAAAGAAAAGTCAGGGTGTTAATTTCCTCAGTGGGTCTTTAGCAGCTGATGTAATACACACTAATACTGGCTAACAATGAAAAACAAACAGAATAAAAGAGATTGTGTTGGCTTTCGGTATATTTTGATTAGCTGCCAGAAAGTGGAGAGGAAACTTTTCCATCAGTCTTCCATTAACTTAATCTGCTCAGAAATGCAGGTGTCAGGCCATATATTCAGAACTACAAATAGGAACTTACTAGCTAACATATCACTTAGGTTATAACTCATTTATCTATTAACCATGTCCCAGATTTTGAGTTCAGTAACAAGAGTGCAGATCCAGAATGATTTCATTGGTTTGCCTAGGCAGTGACCTGGATTTAGATTTCTGGCTTTGGGAATGATCTCATCTGAAAGTTTGATTCAGCTGCCAAAACTAATGCTGGTATGGGGCTGGAAGAGAATGTGCAACGTGCGGGCTGCCTGGCATGAAGCAGTCAGGGTCGCTGGGCTGTGGCATTGCCCTATGGGAAGAAGAAATAAAGATGGTACTTTAAGGAAACCTCAAAAGACTTCTTTGCTGAGAATCCATTCACCAGTCCTACACTGATGTCTGATATAATGGTACAGGTTTGATATGAGCCAAGGGAAAGGAGGAGGGAGAATAAGGAGAGAGATAATAGAGGAAATGGATGGACAGAGGGGAGACAAAGAAAAAAGACTATTTTTTAAGTGTTCCTCCTCTGCACAGTTACTCCTCTGTACAGTTTCTTTCCCAGAATCTGTTTTCCATTCATTTTCAGATAGGAATTTGTAAAGACAAATACTGACACTCATACAGTAACAAAAGAAATCAGAGAAGCCAAATATCCCTAAAATGAAGTGGAATCTCTAAGAGAAAAAGTAGCTAGGGTAGGTCTGATGTATTCAGAAAGACAAACAACAAAGTTTAGGAAAGGTAAGACTTTGACAGCTGGTAAAAGAAAGCTTTCCACCAGCTCAGTGGGCCTCAGCCCCAGTCCCATCTTCCAACTAACAACTACTTTTCCTAAGACTGTTTCAAGGTAATGCCTATTGCTGTCTTTCAGGGAAAAAAATGAAGAAATTAAAAAAGTGTGTATCATTTTCATAACATATCTCCAATCTAGATCAGAATAGGTTCTCTAAGGTGAAAGACAGGAAGCAGATGCGACTGTTCTGACAAGTCCCTTGTTCAGTGAAGTGTGAGTTGTTTAGACAGGCACTGTATTTCTGCACATAGTCTATTTTCTTGAGATGTGAGCTTCAGGTGTGCAGTGTTGCCACCATCCACCTCTCTGGCGCTCACTCACATCCCTGTATTGCACTCTACCAGCTGTGTTGCCATACCTGTCCTCAGTATCATGGAGTAAGCCAGAGGAGTGAAAGCAGTAACCAAGCAGGAACTATCCACAGTGGAATCATTTCAGAAGCCAGAAAATCCTGGCGTGCTCTCAGAAGCACATTGTGCCTGGTCTGAATACATCTATACTGAACTGCAAGATGAGGGAAGATCTGTCAATTACGCTCATCCCATCTACTTCCAGTGAAAATCTGAATACTTGTTATAAGATTTGAATAAAGACTATAGAATTTAGCCTATATTTAACTCATGATAATGACAGCTGCTGCATTCTGTAACTGTGTACTCTGCCTATGGAGTGCTTTCCTTTCTATCTTTAGATGCTTGCAGCCTCTGTGTACAGAGCAAGCCAAAAGAATGGGGTTTGTTCTGCTGTTTATTATAGAAACAGTCTCAGGTTGTTCATAAGTTCCTTCACACATGCTACTTTCAGGGTTTTATGACACCTTGGAATGCATATTTAATTCCTGCAGTGTCTGGAAAGCTTTGTCAGGTGAAAATTATTTATAAGAATTATCAACTTTTTAAGTAGATTTTGAGTGTGTACATGGTTTTCTCAGATTGGCAGGGAGAACTGATTCTTCACTGAACACAAATATTGAATGCTTGTGACCAGTGGATATGGTGACCCTGTACACATCCGTTTTCTGGGGAATCACATTTGTATGCATGTGAGAGCAGACTAGTAGCCAGGTTCTGCCCCAGACTACTGAAGATGGGGCATACAGGAATAATCAGTAGCTGATTAGATGCAGCTTGTGGAGAGAGAAGCTTTGGTTTATGTCTCTGACATGGTTCACGTTTATTTTGTTGTACCAAACATAATTACTCCCGCAGGACAGATGGCATAGTCTAGCCAATGTGTAGTGCCTGGGGTACCTCCTCATGTCCTAGGCAGCATCACTCTGCCAGTGCCTCCCTTTCCTAAAATGGAACGTGAAAAATTCCTGGCTTTAGAAGGCAATATTTTGCAAGGAAATACTTCCAGCCTTACCTAGTCACAAACAAATAGCTGTTTTCCTGATTATCTACACAATGAAACAGTGCCAACATTTTGGATTACAAGATGAGCAGTAGCATGTGTCCAGCTCCTCTGCTGAAATATTCTGTTAATATTGTGGGGGTAGCATATATTTTATGAGTCAATCTCTTTCCCCCTGTATGAAGTTCAAATTGTTCTTAAAATTCCTACAGAGTGTGTGGGCTGATCACTGCAACAGCTAAATGTGGTGTTCTTAGGCTCTAATCTGTGCTGCTAATTAATGTAGGTTTGGTGGGGCCCCACAGAAGTCATGTCAGAGGCAGCAGAATTTCACAAGGACAACTCCTCTGGGAGGAGTTCTCCTTTCATCTTTTCCAGCTATGAAAAGGGTTGCCACATGTCCCTTGCATGGCATGAGCTCCATGCTCACAGTTATACTGATGAACGGAGCAAGAGACCTGTTAAGGAAATGCACTGGATGAAAAGATTGCTGTGCCAACAGAAAAACCTTCCTCTCCTTCCCTCCCTGGAAAGACCTACCTCCAGTTACTCCGCCTCCAAGGGAAGCATCAGACAGGTCACTTCTAGAAGTTCTGCTTCAAAGAGAGAATCCCTGAAGTGAACCATCAGCAAATTAGTGAAACAGCATTTGCCGGGGCTCTGGCAGAGGCCCGTAAGCATTAAGCATCATCTCAACCAGACATGTAAATATTTCATGGTGCCCAACATGTAAATACAACTGCAGGTAATAGCAACAGAATTAAAAGCAGGTTATACAACACAAGCAAAAAACTGACAGTGAACTTACTCTGAAAACTTTTTCCACCCTTGCAATACCCTTCCCAAAGATGGTTCCTAGTTGGTCTCCAATCCCAGCCAGCAAGAAGCCAAAGAGTGGAATCCCAAAGATGGCATACAAGATGCAGAAAACCTTGCCTCCAACAGTGCTTGGGGCCATGTTACCATACCCTGAGGAGAAAAACAATTGTCAAATTCTCAGAACTTATATATGGCTTTCTAGGAAAACTGATGATTTTAGGAAAACTGCTGTCCTGCAGGAATACCTTTGTTCCACATGCAATTCCTACTTACAGATTTCCATGGCATGATGTCACTTCCTAGGCGAGCTACCCACTGTGATCTAGTTCTTCTTGTAGCCTCAGTTACCCATGTTTTCTACAGATTCAGGTCCAACTGAAAGCTGTTCTTTGATTAACTGATCTAGCTTGGCTTACAATGGCCCAAAAATCCCTCTGTGCTGGCCTGGTGCCTGCGTGCTGCTGCTCCTCTTGGACTGTGCCAGTGACATCCTGGTGGGAGTATGATTCACCTGATGAGGCTCATTTTCCATGGTTAGTTCATAATTTCCTCAGCCCCTCATCACACTGACTGATTACCCAAACTGTACTCACACCACATAAATCTGCCTTTGAACTCTTTATTCAGTTCTGCTTTTGATTTGACAATAAAGATCCTAATTTTTATATTTTTGTTGGGGCTATTCCAAGCACAAATACAGGCTGGGCAGACAATGGATCGAGAGCAGCCCTGAGGAGGACTTGGGGGTGTTCATTGACAAGAAGCTCAACACAGCCCAGCAATGTGTGCACTCGCAGCCCAGAAATCCAAGATGCAAAGGCTGCATCAAAAGAAGCATGACCAGCAGGTCAAGGAAGGTGATCCTGCCCCTCTACACTGGTTAGAGCCCACCTGGATCGTTGCATCCAGCTCTGAAACTGTAGCTGAACCCAGGACACCCTCAGCATAAGAAAGACGTGGATCTGGTGGAGCGAGTCAAGAGGAGGGCCACAAAGATGAACAGAAACACCGCTGGAGCACCCCTCCTATGAGAGGATGAGAGAGTTGGAGATGTTCAGCCTGGTAAAGAGAAGGCTCCAGGAGACCTTTGAGCAGCCTTGTAGAGCCTAAAGGGGACCTACAAGAAAGCTGGAGAGGGACTTTTACAAGGGCGTGTAGTGATAGGACAAGCGGAAATGGCTTCAAACTGAAAAAGGGTAGATTTAGATTAGACATCAGGAAAAAGGGCTATGAGGTGCTGGCACAGGTTGCCCAGAGAAGCTGTGGCTGGCCATCCCTGGCAGTTCAAGGTCAGGTTGTACAGTGCTTTGAGCAACCTGGTCTAGTGGAAGATGTCCCTGCCCATGGCAGGGGGGTTGGAACTAGATGAGCTTTAAGGTCCCTTCCAACCCAAACCGTTCTATGGTTCTGTGATTTCATCACATTTTTTAATAATTTTAACAAGGAAGTTTTTAAGCCTTTCCTCTGAACATCCCACTCCACTCATAAATATAAATCATTACTAATGCCATAATAAAGGTGCATAGCATACATGCCTTTCCAACCCTGGCGGTGTTCAAGGCCAGGTT
>NW_009910809.1:0-7487 GCF_000696875.1 Nestor notabilis
GCTCTGCCACTGTCCATCAGTCCTGTAGCCCGATCACAGAAGGGCACCAAATTGGTAAGGCAGGATTTCCCCTTAGTGGAACCATGCTGGCAGTCCCCAACTACCTCGTTGTTTTTCATGTGCCTCAGCATTCTTTCCAGGAGAATCTGCTCCAAGCTTTTGCCAGATACAGAGGTGAGACTGACTGGTCTATAGTTTCCTGGGGCTTCCACCTTCCCCTTCTTGAAAATGGGAGTTACATTTCCCTTCTTCCAATCATCTGGAACTACACCTGACTGCCATGACCTCTCAAATATTATGGACAGTGGCCGAGCAACTTCATTCACCAGCTCCTTCAGGACCCGTGGATGGATTTCATCAGGTCCCACGGACTTGTGCACGTCCTATGCTTCATACCAGGTTCAGCTAATACTTCAGCAAAACAAGGTTGTACAATAGGAGAATTACCTTCTTCCCCTTCTAGCATCAGTGTGTACAGTAGCAGACACCAGCAAAATATTGTTCATATCAAGGATGTGATTGTTACATGCACCTGTGCAAATGAAAGAAAAACCAAGTTCCCCGTGTAGGGGTAGGAAGCTAGAATTCCAGTCCTTTGCTAATGTGGGAGGCAGCTTAGTCAGAGTGATAGTTTTTACAATGTGAAGTTCTCAAGCTGTGAGAGCAGGCTCTGTAGATTGAACAGCTAGGTCTGAGTTACCCTAAAGTTATACTAACTTGCATTTAAGACCAGCACCACCATTAATAAAAGAAATAGCTTAAACCCAACTTTAAACCTTTTAAAAAGAAAAACCTTTTAAAACAAATAGCTTAAACCTTTACCTGTCCAGTCCTACTCTCAACATCCCCATTCGCCCTTTAAAATGGTGTTGGATGTGACTGAAAAAAATGAGGTGCACAAGAGGAGAAAAAATTAAAATAAAGCAATAAATTAATAAAAATAAGAAGCTAAAAGCTTAAATAAAGACAGCTGTATAGCATCAGTCTGAAGAACTGCCAGGGCCAATAGGAATAAGAGATTCGCAGTAGATGAGGACACAGACACGAAGGAATAACAAAATACTTATTTTTAGTCACGTCTGCCAGTTGCTTATGTAACAGATCTTGTAACAAACAAGAAAGGCTCTTTGAAGTAGAATTCCACATAAAAGAGATTGGAAAGATTGGCAGAATAATGGCATACCTAGTTATTGCTTCCCTTTTTGTCTTTGCTAATTGGTGTACCGTACAGGGTTGAAGCTAATTCGGGTTACAGTAGTACTAACACTGATTTAATAGCATTAGTTTTTATAAAATTTTTTATGATGTGGGGGAAGAGGAATAAAAATTCTGGAAGCCCTGTGTGTCTGGCTTTCTCTAATTTTTGAAAACAGTGCAAAACCAATAGTGAAACCAGGGACACATGGGACCAAGCTGAAGATTAAAGATGTTCAGGATAATACAGCATCGCAGAAATGGGAGAGAAGTGACGCATTCCTAGATCTCTTGTCCACGTTGAAAACAACTGCTTGCAAATGTGCCCCAAGGACCAACCACAGAGAGCAGCACTGCTGGTCATGGGCATAGCTTTGACTCCAGCTGTTTTCTTTGACTTTCAGTAAATTGTTTCTCTGCACCATAGTGCCCCTACCTTTGAACAAGAGTTAAAACACTTCTGTGAAGGAAATTGTGAAGAGTGATTAAAATTTGAATACTTTGAAGGCAAGCTTCCATATGAAATGGTAGGGATTATTTTAAAAGCCTTTAGTCTGGGAGTTAATCTTGTTGCCTGATTGATTTAACAACATAAAATGGGATAGCAGCAATTTTTTTCAATATCTTCCTGTCTTAAGATAAAAGTTAGAGAAATTCCACAAAGTTTCTTAGTCTTTGCTTACCTAATGTTAGTCTCCCTAAGCATCAATGACTTCCAACAGGAGAAAACCTAGAATAAAATATGGAGGCAAACACCACTAGGGAAGAAACTGTGAGGAGGGCAGAGGAGGAAGAGATTGATAAAACAGTCTGTATGGAGATCATATAGTAACCTGCTTCAGGTTTTCTTGCTTTTTACGGATCTCTCTGAGCAAGAAAGCAACTTCTTATTTTTTCAGAGATAAAATTTTCCTGATTTTTAAGTCTCTTACCTTGCTCATATGACTCTTTTCTCCTTCAAGGTAGAATCATTATTATTGTTCTTTAAGTACTAACAATCTACTTGGCAGGAGATGAGACACACTGTTCTATGCAGCTAGGAATTTGAATAGGTAGACTACATAAATCATGTACAAAGTGCAATGAAATACCTGCCTTGGGGGATGCCAGAATAAAGAGGTAAAGTGACCTTAGCCAGAATCAACACCAGTATTAAATTTACAGCACTGAAAACATTGTATGTCAAAAAGTATTTAAAATACCACCTTCCCCCCCCCCTCAGAACCAGTAATCCTGTATAAAAATACAAGATTAAAAATGAAGATTCAAGCATTTTTAAAGAAATGTAGTATTTGATGCCAGCTAGACTCCTGCATAATTCAAAATCACTGATTTTCACAAAATGACTTGTATCAAGCTTACAACTTCTGCATGAAGCTCTAGCCAGTCATTACAATTTAGGAACACAGAAAGGAACAGAGACAAAAGAGGCGAAAGACGGCATCTGAGTCAAAGATACGCCTCTATGCTATCCCAGCAGAACAGTTTATTTAGTAAATAAGCGTAGACATAAGCTAAGAAACATCTCCAGTAGAAGATATATGGTGCTTTTCTATGGGCACAGTTTGCAGCACAGTAAGGTTCCTTCCTGCCAGTGTTGCTCAAGAAGTATTGGGGGGGTTTGTGCAGGAGTTGCTGCAAACAAGCAAAAGGGAAGCACTGCATAACCAACATGCAAAGGAGAGGAAAGAAGAAAATTCCTGAAACTGTCTTGCAAAGATTTCGTTTGCAAACATACTCCATTCAAACTGAAAACAACCAATCTAAATTCAGAAACAAAACTGTCAGACTTTATTGGACTAACTGATGGAATAGAAGCAGAATTCTAGCAATAAGGGGTTGTATGCATCTGCTTACACACCTGAGGTAAGAGATCCCTGTGATGACACTTCACATGCATATTGTGTGCAACTACAGAGTATTTGAGGGTTACATTTTCCTCATACGACGCAGGCCTGCTCACAGATACGGAAGTTTCCACTGTGCTCAATCTGTTCTTTCATCTGCCTTTGCCTTCTGTAAACTCCTCCATTAGGTCCTCATAGTTATCATTTCATCTTGAATGTTGTTGGTAGGTTTTATGGAAGGTACCACATCTTACCACATGTCCTATCTCAAAGCAAACACATTCATTTTGAATTAGGCATTATTTAAATACAAACCACTCAGCAGCTTTGCTCCAAAGTAATCAGAAGATGGAAAACCAGCTGACAAAACGGAAACCACAGTAAGTTCCCTGAAATAAATAGTGGTGAACAGATGCCATTGCTGAAAGTGAGACATTAACCTGACATAAATAACGAAAGGACAGCAGTAGGAAGTCCAATCAAGGCTGAATCAATGCTCTGATCTTGCACAGCCTGACAAATCTTTCTTGCTATTTATGGCTTTATTCCTCCTCTGCTCCTTGCAATTGCAGGTGGCAATTATGGGAGAAATTGTCAGGCTTTTTCTTTTTTTTGCCTTTTTGTTACTGTCCAGCTTGTGAAACCTGTCAGAGGTTGCTGCTGAATAAGGAAATAGAGTTTGTCAGCTGGGATTTGAACATCATGTCAACAACTGCACAACTCAGGTTTTGCATTGCTTTTGACATGTATATTCCCTATTAGCTCCTATAAAGGGCAGAAGACATTTATACCCTGTTTAGAGAAAGACTAGTATCATCCAGGAACTTAATTCTCGCTACTTAATGTGTCATCTCTTTATGCTGTAAGACCAAAGCTGTGATTTCACTAATATATAGAAATAAGAAAGCTGAAAATAGGCAAAGCTTTTTTTCTATCTGTAGATAAGTACTTTTGCTGTAAAATCCTAAATACGGTATTTACAACAGAAACCTAACAGAGCTAAAAAACAATTTACAAGATCATCTAGTTCATCTTGCCACTAATGGTACATCGCACAAGACCTTGCTTGACACTATATATCAGAAAAGCAAAGCAAAGCACAACAGACAAATTTTACCCAGAGCTAAAAAGCTGTTTTTAAAAAATGGTAATTTTTTCTTTGCCTTATCAAGCCAGAGAATAAACTGTTTCCTTGATCCTGTTTGGAGACACTGGATTCAAATGTCATCCTCAAGGCACTTTTTTTTTCTCTCTTCCTAGTAGGCATCTGCATGTCATCTCCCAGCTGAGCCTCGCTGACCCACAGGGAAAACTGCTGTGACCTCATTCATGATCTCAAAGCATGCCAACACTTTTCCCAAACTCAAAGACATAATCTCTACACAGACTTTTCAGGAAAGGGGTGTGCAGCCAGGGATGTCAATGCCATCATCTCCTGCTGGAAAAATACCTCTACAGAGGGGGAAACCTTTGACAGATCACTAACAACTCAACATTTTCCCCTGAATATGTTGGCATCCTTAGCACAAATACACCTTTTAAAGAGTAAGTGCTTTTGCACACTTGAGTGAATAGTGGTAAGCAGCAAGACGTAAAAACTGTAAGGCAAAATATTGAATGTGTTTGCAGTTTTATTTTCAGTTGTGTGTGATGGCTCTGTCTGCTATAGGTAAGCTCAGGCCTTCGAAGATCTGTAGGAGCCTGGAAGAGAGAGATACAGAGTGAGTATGTGTGTATGTTTACTTGAGTGGAGGAGATAGAGAGTTGGGAAGAGCACACAGACATCTCTGACAGAAATAGAAGCTGAATTTGGCATACAGGATCTGGGTAAGGCTCCCGTTACATGTATATCACCATAGCATTTACACTTGTAACCACTCGGCAAAAAGCTTTTTCCAATTCCTCTTATCAACTGCCGAACTACAGCATCCTCCAAGAGCACATACCCTCCTCCCTTAATTTTATTTGTCTAAAAATACAACCATGATCATCTGGGATGTAGCTGCAAAGCATAAATTAATGTATTTCCATAGCATCAAAGAGCAAGACACACACAACAGGACGATCTGTGTGTACCCATTAGAGGCAGCTCCTGCTCTAGCCTGTTCTGATGGCTGGGTTGGCACACATGTTAGCAACTAGTGTGGACATGTCTGTAAGAGGTGGTTTTTACCAGATGAAGGATGCATGGCTTAAAAGGCAGGTCAGACCAACACAGAAAATAAGAGCAAACCTCAGGGAGCCAGAAGCCAAAGAAAGAACCTTTAGGCTCTCTTTCTACAGAAAATGCAGCTTGTCTGGTTACACAACTTTAGCCTGCAGTATTGCTTGCACAATGGTGCAATCGCATTCTGCTATTACAGGTTTGGTATAGATTTTGTGTATTGATTACATGTTATTTCTCAGTGCTTTTTTTCCCCTGCACTTAGGTAGTGTGGATAGGAATACAAAGCTACCACATTCTAAAGGTGAAGGCTTTTCACACAGCTTCTTATCTCTAAAGTACTTAAATTTTTGATCATAATTTCTGATCTTTGCTCACCACATTTATTATCAGTGAACCCCCTATCATTACTTCCATATTTTCTTTTGGTTTTACTAATGCCACCTCTTTCACTGAGTCCTGCCTCCAATACAACAGATATTCTCCAATATTTTAAATAGATAATTTCTGCACAGCGCACAAATATTGACCCACTTTGATAACATGCTCCTTCCTCTTCCTAATCACGAATCTCTGAATGAACTACCTAGTGGGTCTCCCCGTGCGCGTACTTCAGCTGAAATCCTTTTTGTCCAGGACTGTGAGCATGTAAAAATAAACTGTGCAAAGTATGACTCCTTAGGTCCCCATGGTTTTTCTCTTTTTGTCAGATTTCCTTTGAAGTAACCTCCCATTTAATATCTTTGTTCTACTGTTTTCAGGAATTCCCCATCCATTTACTAATCCTCTAATCCTCCTTATGCTGGACTGCTTAAATAACACTCCCTTTTTTTTCTGAAGGGAAAAAAAGAAACACCTAAATGCCTTGGAGAAGCTTGTTTAATGCCGTTTATACCCGTCCTACCAAATCCTTATTTAAAAACAAGCCTAAACAAAATTAGACTGAAAGAGAAACCAAAGAAGCATTTTAAACTCCTCTGATTTTAATGATCAAACTAAATGTGGGATGTTGCTGGAGTGAGGAAAAAAAGAAAGATCTAATGATGTTTGTGAGACAGGTTAAAATGCAGATCAGGGGAAACTGAGGGGAAGAAATGAGAGAAAAAGAAAAGGAATGTGTTGGGCTGAAAGGGAGGTGGGGATAGATGGAAAGCTAAGATGACTGGCATGGTATCAGGGAGAAAACCTCAAAGTTCAGAAACACGTTTAAACATTTTTGGGCTTTCTGAAACCTGAACATCCAAATCTACTGAGCTAAGTATTCTAATAGAAGACATATCCCCTGCATAATTGCAAGTGACACGTGGAGAAAACGTGACTTTTAAAGTAATAGCTCTTGTAAACCATTTAATCTTTGCTTTATTAAAAGCAAAAAGGAGAAAAAGAAAAGGAGCACTGTTGTAGATGGCATTTAAACATCATGAGCCTCATGGATGAGTAATGCGTATATTCAAGAGCTGCTGCTGAGTACAGTACAAAGGCTATTTCACACTTCCATGACCTTTTTGCTGAGGGAGCTGCTATTTTACTTCTCAATAATGAGATTTTTTTAGTGCTTAGAAATTCAGATTGAATTGGGAAAGCCACAGGAGCCCTGATTCAAGGTGTTTTTACTAAAAGAATTATCCTTGCATTTTGTAAGTGGAGGGTCAATATTAAATTAGCTTTTGCATTGAAAGAATGGTGCTGTTACTTTGCAGCAGGCTATCACTTCATGTCACACAAATCAATACCTTATCATCAAGAAAGCCCCTGATAACTATAAAAGCAGCTCAAAAAAATTTCCCAAATGATCCTTAGTTGTTTTATCTTTCCAGCAAATAAGTGAAAGCAATGTACCTTATCCAAGAAGTAAACTACAGTCAAATGGGAAGACTGACTTCATTTCTGGCTCTGCAACTTCAGCCTAAACACAAACCAACAAAACTACTGAGAAGTATGAAATTGTGTCAGTGGATCCCATTGAGCACATCCAGACATCAGAAAATGCCAGCAGATATCCCCTGGTACTTTTGTTGGGAACCTCAGTAGGGATGGTCTCTTCTTCTCTCTCTGAGTTTGAAGCATGCAGGCAAAGTTAAATGCAGAAACATGTGTTGTATCTGCACATACATTACCTTATTTTGCTGGTATCTCTGTTATTTATTGTGATCAAAAAAAAAAAAAAAAGCTGTATAAAGACATTAGGGAAAATAACACCTATTACTGCATAATTTTGAGATCATTTGCTGTAAAGAATTGACAATTAACCAGCATAGTGCTGCTTTTAGGCTAACCAGTCC
>NW_009910809.1:7505-22194 GCF_000696875.1 Nestor notabilis
CCTGCTGAATGCACAGCTATGCAGAGCCTGGAGGGCAGAGGGACACCCCTGTCCCTGGTACATACTGTACCAACACGTCCTTGTGGTACAGTGCAGAGCCATACATCTGTATGCTGAAGTATCACAATCTGTGATGAAGGCAGTCTGGCTACACTTAGGCTGTGTCATGTTTCAGCTAAAAAGACCTGAAGAATGGCAAGAACTGGCTGCCTCCACCTGGGGAACTTGGACAGCCTTTACTAGCTGAGGGAATTATTCTAGTATGTGCATGCTCTTTGAGACAAGGCTAATTAGTCTGAGTACTATGTTAATTCAGCTGTGCTGCCCTGAGATCTGAATTTGCACTTCCATCCAGCATGGGACCTGAGCACAGATCCTAATTCAGGACCTTTCAAGGTGAATAAAGGAACAGATTAAAAACTAGTTGATATCTATGCATTTGGCAAAGGTAGATATATCCACAGGCACTGAGAAAACTCTCATGTTTCTGCTGATTGCTGATATTATTTAGGGCTTTGTGCCTGCCTACATTGCATTACAGCTCCCCAGTAATCAACTAAAAAAAAAACCAGACCTGAAAAGTCCTTCCATTTCTGAAGAAACAATCTCAGATCAAAGTAAAATTGGACATAAAAATTCTACAGAATTTTCATCCAAGAAAATCTTGCCCAGCAGAAGGAAGTAACCCTAATTAGTACGTTTAAGTTACAAATCCTGTGTTTGATTTCCTGTCATATGACCTTTATTAGCCTCAAAATATTTCTGCCAAGGAAAACCTTCAAAGCTGACACCTTCTCGAATCTCAGAGGAGAAGAAGATTTGAAAACATCCTGAGTCTTGAGCCACTTGCTCCCTGGACACTGATCCAGCACAGTTTTTGAGTAATCTCATGAATCTTCTTTCATCCTTCCACTGGTAGAAGCCCTTGCCTCTCAGGTGCTGCTGATTAAAGCTGTATAAATGAACAGTAAAGGCAAACTTGGAATATCAGCTATCTGGCAGCAATGGTGGGGTTAGAAACTCCATACAAAAAGTGAAACAACTAAAATATAGACTATGAATCACATAACAGTTCAGTTCAGAGACCACTGGATAGCTCACTCATCACTAACTTATGGAGAGATAGTGATTTTTAGCTCTGCCTGATACAGCATTCCCTCTTCTAAATTTCTGCTTTAAAGTTCTAAACACCAGCAGGGGAGATGGAGACTAGTAATTTATAGAAAAAATACCTGACTAGTAATAAACCTCAAATAACTGTTTCAGAACACACACAAAAAGGCAAGTATTAGAGAGGAAGGAAACCTAAGTTATATCAGTCAGGTGTAGGCTAGATGGAACAGCTGATGCAATGAAATTTTATGTTTCTTTCCAAAACCCTTGCGTGTCAGGAGCTGTGAATTATCATTCCTTTCCCTTTTAGTATTTTACAGCTTTTTAGAAATGCTGCTGCTACAGTGCTGTGACCAAAGCAAAGAAGGGCATGTCTGAAACTGCTAAATGCTGTGCTCTTTCCCAAGTGAAATACTCAGTGCCAGCACCTCTTGCTCACGTCTCTTTAGCCCCATGAAATATTTAGCAGTGAAATAAAAACGTTGCTTTTGCTTGACCAGTCTGCCTCCCATTTTTCTCTTCGTTATACTGCTACGGTCCTTTTGAGATATAAAGCAACTCCCTTTACATACGACTTGGATATGCCAAAGGAACAAGATTCAGATGCATTACAACACTGCTTTTAATCCCAAGACCAGATATTATGCTTTAAAGAATGTGTTTGCTTTATTTCGTACAATGATGGCAGTACTCAAAGAGCAGTTGTTCGGTTTTTCATTTTCAATATTTGGTGCAAGCTTTTTTTCACTGAAAGAGAGTTCAGACTTTGTTCTGAAGATAGAAATATTCATTATTTGCTAAGTATATGGGTACTTTTTATTACGAGTATGTTTGGATTCACAAGTGTTAATTGATTTTTACAAAACAGCTATGACATAAGAAAATATGACTGGTTTTGATTTCTAAATGAAGAAAAAGAAAACACAGATAGTTAAGGTAAAAATGCATCTATTTGGGTGCCCAGAGCACACCTGTGAGCTGAAAAAATCCCTTATTGTGACCCACTCTCCTTGGTACCAGTAAACAACTGACCATGACAGTTTGCGGGTGCATCAAAACTCTTCAAGTAAAATCCATGACTCTCACTGTCATGGATTTGACACATTTTACAGGTAGAGAATGCTCAAATGCTGAGAAAGAGCTTTTATCATTATTAGAATGGTTCAGAAAAGAAGCATTCTGTAAAAAGTCCCTCATCAATAATCTGGGGGCACATTTGACACAGTGCAACCCTGTTGTGGTTTAAGCCCAGCTGGCAACTCAATACTATGCAGCCGCTTGTTCACTCACCCCATCACTCCCCCCTCCAACACTTCCTCTAGTGGGATGCGGAGGAGAACTGGAAAAAAGTAAAACCTGTGGGTTGAGATAAGAACAGTTTAATAACTGAAATAAAATACAGTATGATTATAATAGCAACAGCAACAGCAATGAAAAGGGAGATAAAAAGAGAGGGAGGAATAAAACCCAAGAAAAACCCAAGTGATGCATAACATAATTTCTTACCACCCACCGATCAACACCCAGCCTAACCCAAGCCGCAATCTGACTGTCCGGGTAACTCTCCCCAGTTTCTATACTGCGCATGACGTGCTGTGGTATGGAATACCCCTTTGGCTAGTTTGGGTCAGGTGGCCTGTCCTTGCTTCCTCCTGGCTTCTTGTGCCCCTCCTCACTGGCAGAGCATTAGAGACTGAAAAGTCCTCGATCAGAGTAAGTGCTACTTAGCAACAACTGAAACATTGGTGTGTTATCAACGTTGTTCTCAGACTAAAGCCGAAACACAGCACTGCACCAGCTGCTAGGAAGAAAAATAACTATCCCAGCCGAAAACAGGACAGACCCACTGGCCAACACTGAAGTAACAAAGATGAGGAAAGATGGTCTTTCTAAAAAAACACATAGAAGAAAATGTGCAAAGCAAAGGTAAAGGTGATAAAGGAACATGCAGGCTCAGATGTAAAATTTGGATGTATTCAGTGGGATGAAAGATGCCTGTCTCAAACATGTGATCATCCAGGAATGATTCAGTCGCTGTGTCCTGGGTTCAGCTGTAACAGTCATTTTTTCTCCTTCCTCCATTCAAGTACTAACCTAGCCCACCTGAGCACTGGCATAGCAGGATACTGGGCATCTGCAGGAACCTCTAATACCACTTCCACTGGCCTTTACTCATGCCCTACTTCACATTTTTTTTTTTCCATTTTCAAAAATCTTAATAGTTTGCATAACAACTTTAAACTTACATCCAGATATGATTCTCCTGTGATTTAAAGGTATTCCAAATAAAGAATGAAATCACAGTGTTGATGAAGTCAGCAGAAATACTTAAATTTCATTTCAGACAGGATCTCGTGTAACTGTCTGGGGCTGGCCTTGGCAAACTCCACACATGTACAGCAAATTAATGGAATACACCTCCTTGAACAACACAGAAATTAAATGCAGATGGTAAAAGGAAGTTCTGCTAGGCCTGAAAGGATAAAAAAGTTTCCATTAAATAACCTCCTCATTGGAAAACAAAGGTAAATATAATAATGTCTATGGTCCCATCGTATTAATTTTCCAGTCATTTGGATGGTCTTGCTTTAACTCCAAATATATTCAGTTCAAATATTCAGATATTTTCCAGCTTTTATTCCACTGCCACGATATTTTCAGTTCTAATTAATTTAAATTCACCGTGTTTTGTCTGGACTTGCAAATAATCTAATTAGGGAAACACAAACAATCCCAGTGACATATATAACTTAGCAACCATCATAATTTCTGAAGCTGAACTGTTCACAATAAATTACTCACAAGACATTCACACGGAAAACTTGTTTTGAAGAAATATTCAAATCATTTCAGACATCCAATCTCAGCACTTCTTAATCAGCTCACAATGGAAGCAGACACAATTAGACTAATTGTTCATCCTAAATTATTCACTCAGCTCTATACTTGCTAATCTAGTGTCAATTCATGTTCATGTGTGAAAGGAGGAAGAAATTGCGGTTTGTAGACTGCCTTCAGACATGGTATACCTTTTGTTGTGATTTATGACAGCTTCACATCAGCAATTGCCTGAACTATAAATTGAGCTGAATCCCCATTCATAGTCCCTGATGCCTGGAGGTGATACAGCTATGACATGCTGACAGAAACTCAAGATCCCGAACACATTATAGCTAAATAAAATGTACGTTATTCAGTAACTTAAAGGATAAATTGGCGTCAAGGGATATTCTCTCTTCTTCCTGCCAGTGATTAATGGCTACTTTTCTTTTTTTCTAACAAGTTGCTACTATTTTTTGAAATCTGATTTAAATTAAGAACTCTCCCAGAGCACAAGAGGAGTAAAGCTATCTTCTCTAGGAAGACAGTTGTCGGAATTCAAGTAACAAGTCCTACAGGCATTCCAAACAGTAGAGAAAACAGATCAATTGGAAAGTGCTGTGTGCAAATAGACTGAGTAGGCTATTTTATTTATGCATCCAAATAAATGCATATATGTATGGCAATGAAAACGAAAACAGTAATTGGATCCCTCTGCAACATGTCTTTCACAGAACCTTTCTATGGACAAAATGGTCTCTGTGAGTTTGGTTCCCAGTCACAGGGCTTCTTCATTTTCCCTTGAGATGCTGAAAATCATTATTAGAGACTGAAACATTGAACACCAAAGTTTTCTCAGAACACACAGCAAAACCATTAAGAGAGAATATCTTTAAGAGCTGGCTATATGAAACACCCATGCCTACCTCGTACACCTCATACTACCTATGTCTGGAACCGGAAGTGGTGGGCAGCGGCAAGAGAATCCAAGTTCAAAATAACCCCCCTCTCCTGTGACCTGGGCAGCTGACAAAAGGAAATTTTAAACAACGTAGTGAAGTTTGGTTTATCAGCTTAATGGCTATTTACCACCTAGAGAGTAATCCTGTCTCGCTGATTGCTCAGAAGGTTAACAACAGATAGATACCACGGTTTATTAAATAGAAAATATTCTTTATGAAGATTCACTCTATTCGTTATCTCCCCTGCACAGAGAGTGGAGGGAGCCTGGAGAGTGCTGATAAAAAGGATTGTGTTAGACAAATGAATGGGAAGGTGCTGTGCCCAACCTTTAAAACCTGTCACTCAGACTAAGCAATTCATTGTGCAGATAAGCTATTTCTGTGGAGGCCATTTAAAGGGGGAATGCGTGAATACTTTTTCAGGAAGGGTAAAGAAGAGAACTGCACATTTGATGAAGTTGTGGGCAGAATACAAACTGTGTAGCCAAAAGTTAAATTATTGTTCGTATCATCACTAGTCCCCTTTTTTAGCTTAGCCCTTATTTCTTAAATTAATTGATCATTTTTAAGTCACCTCATTCCAAACTGAAATTCTCATTTCCTGAAAACTGTACATTCTTACTGGCATGAGAAAGGGTTTTTTATAAATTTCAACTGTACCTTTCATAAAGAATATGCATCATATATTCTAAAGAACTCAAAAGTTTCACAGCTGTGCTGTGACTATAGTATATAATTTTATTCACATAAGTGAATTAAAGGTGTGCATAGCAAACCCCTGTAGTGTAGATCAGGCAATGCCCTTTGCTGGGCTCATCCACTGTATTCAAAGCACTAAGCAGAATGTGACTTGCTGTCTGTCTATAATATATGAAACTTGAACACTTCTCTCCAGCAATTGTAAAGTACCAATGCCAAGACATTTCAGATTATTTATTTTCCACGTAAGTATCCAGATCCTAAGGAGGGTAAGTAAGTGCAATAAAGTTATTGTACACCAGCTATCACTAGACAAGGGAAGTTTAGATTAGATATAAGGAAGAAGTTCTTTACAGTGAGGGTGGTGAGGCACTGGAATGGATTGCCCAAGGAAGTTGTGAATGCTGCAACACTGGCCGTGTTCAAGGCCAGGTTGGACAGAGCCTTGGGCAACATAGTTTAGTGCAAGATGTCCCTGCTCATGGCAGGGGAGTTGGAACTAGATGATCTTAAGGTCCTTTCCAACCCAAAGCATTCTATGATTCTATGAATCTATAGTCTGATTTAAGATCTCAGCGGGAACACCTAAGAGTAAGTAATACTGTTCATCTGAAGCCACCTGAGGTCACTTGCAAAATAAGTGATTGTGCACAGTCAGATGTATTAAATGTCTACTTGCTGTATATTTGACTATTTTCTTTACTGTTCTCAACACCATACTGCCTGTTCTGGATCTTCAAAGACTATGAGCACCTTCATTCAATCTCTGTTTACAGATATCCAAACTCTAGTCTCACTCATTCCCCTGGAAGTCAATGGCAAAACACTGGATCATGGACAGTGGATTTAGCCAGCCTTTTACTGATGTGCTAACACCCACAGGAAAAGGATACTTCTTAGGAAATGAAGGCTTTCATCTTGTGAAAACACCATACCACATGGGACTCCACTTACTATAAGTAATGAGGCTATACACAAGCATAGAATGTGCAAGATTAAAGCAGGTTTCAAGACTAGGAAAAAAGTAATAGGATGCATGTTCTTTACTAGTTAAGTATTTTGAAGACAGAAAATGGGGTGGCATTTGATTAACCTTTAAAGAGTTATCCTCTGCCTGACTTCGCAGTTAAAGCCACATACTTACCTGACTTCTGATATACTTGTTCAGCAATACCTCTATCTGCACTTTCTTGTCTTCAACAGTCTGGTGAGCATAATCTGTTTCTTTCACATTTATTGTCAGTTCCACTTTGTGGCTTATATGGATGAATTCCTCTATCCATTCTTGTAGTTCTCATCTGCTTTGCACAGAGTAAAATATGACCCAGGAACCTGAAAAGATTCAGTTATGCTATTTCTTCTACATTTTCTTTTTGCTTCTAAAACCTCCAACTTTTTTCAAGAAAAAAATATTTCATCCTTCAATATTTTTTTCTGTAGAAAGCAGAAAGTCTGAATTTAGCAGTTTCTAATATCATAATACAGTTTATGTCCAATAACAAAGAATTCATTTTAGATGCTGAAAAGTAAATATACATACCAGTGAGAGAGATAAAAAGCTGACTGTTCATACTTCAGAGTTCAGAGTTCCAAGATCAAGAGGAGATAGAAAGGTGTTGTACGATATAGTTAGGATCTTGCTTTGCGTTGTCACTGGAGAAACTTCCGTCTTCCCTCAATGATGACAGGAAAATCTGTACTCCCTGAAGTCAGCATTTAAGTCAGGGGCATATAATGACATGTTGAGAATATAATAAGTGCCCAAAATCCTGAAACTGAGAAGAAGAGATGAAACAGAGATTCCTTTGCATGTCTTCTTCATGTGTGGCTTGGCTTGCTAGCTCTTTTGCTAGGGAACCACTGGCTGATGTTGCCTGTCTCCAGTGGTTAATGAGGCCTGGTCCATGCCCTGTAATAATACAAATAACAAACAGTGGGCCTACTAAAGCAGAAAATTGTAATTTTCAGACATGCAAGTCAGGTGGCTGTGTCTAAGGGACCTGGAGCAATCCCAGATGGAGTAGCCATAAGTGCAGGAAGATTTTCAGATTGCGAGATTTCTGAAAAACAAAATGTCTCTCCTTTTAAATTTTGTGAAATTTATTTCATGTTGTACTTGTGTTCCTCTTCCTACAGAATGGTGCAGAAGCAGGGTAACCTTCCTATGTATACTAACGTCTCCTAGCTCCTTGGGAATGTTCTAGATGGCTGGCAGATGGTGGACAATGACCATGAAAGTGTTGAAACAAGTATTTTCAAAGCTCTACATACAAAAAACCAGATACAGAAATGTTGTACCCTGGAAGTTTGTAACGCTGTGATCATTTAAGAACAGCCATCCACTTTCAGGCAAGTATACCAATCATTCTAATATTTATTGTACATTTTCCAGTGATTAATCTACACCTCTGTTGGCAGGAAACTAAGTAACAAAAAAACTGTCTGTGCAGGGTGTTTTGCATGAAAGTCTGTTCACAGACAGAACTTGCAGACAGCCTTCGAATCTCAGGAGCAACTTCAGTCTTTCAAGTATTTCACCGCTAATATTTCACTGCAAAACAGGAAATTAATTTTCAGAGCTTCAGTAATTTTATCTTGAAAGAACTGTTGCTGGATTTTTCTTTTTAACTTAAAATAACACATTAATTCCTTTGTGCATCATGGCACTGGCAGACCTTTGGGTTTGTTTTTCTTTTTTTACTGGCATGAATCTATTACAGAATTTTCAGGTGAACATGTGTTGGGTGCCTTACAATAGATCAATTAGAAATCACGGCAACATCCAGGTCTGGGTGCTAAACAATTACTTAAGGAAATTATACTTGGGTGAAAAACTGAAAAAAAAAAAATACTGACACTTTCTAATTTGGGTCTAAATAAGCTATGTTAACCCACACACCTGGGACTAAATTAAGGTACTCTATGTATAAAACTTAGCAAAATGAGCTTGTATTTAAAGAGCTTTACAAGAAGAATATCATTAGTGGTTCTTCAGTGGGTCACCTACGTGAAGATACAAAATGCTTATGTGGCTATATGACACATATAGTAACTTGCATAGTTTTTTGCAGCAGCAAAGTGTCTCCTCCCAAGGATAAAGTGAATCCTCTCAAAACTGTTCTAGAAATTTCTTCTGCAGGCTCAAAATGCTGTTTCCACCTTCCCTTCCCACATAGAATAACATTACTTTTCCCAAAGAAGGAGTAATCCAAGCTACTGTCTTTCCAGATTGGTGGGAAGGGAATATTGAAATCATTTGGCCTGCTGATGAAGCAAGGTGTCACTTTACATTGTGCTGCGAGTGGTAGTGCAATACTGAAATACTGCTTTCTTGAATGCCAAAATGAAAAGCAGAACCACCTAAATCAAGATTTTTTGCATGTTTTCAGAGGAATCATGAACTGAGCCAAATCTTTAAACTAAACTCAGTTTCTGTGAGCAGCCTGAACAGATTAAATTTAAGAAGGCTTCCTCACATCTGGCTAGATGCAGAGGATTCAACAGAATAACAAATCTGCGAGCCACACTGTGCCTTTTAGACACTTCCTACTTCTCCCTTGCTTTGAAAGGCTCTTCTCTTCTGCCGACTCCAGCCAGGGCAATCGATCTTCCTATCTCTGAGCCAGATGGTTTGGTTATGCCAGGGCTTCATTTTTTCCCTTCTGTGAGTATACTTGCAGGAAATAAAAGACAAGATCTAAGAAGCCCTTTCACAACCATCCCAGACATAAAACAGAGCACTGCATTCCTTCTCATTCCCTCTGTTGCCAGACTAGACTCAGGCATCACTGAACCCTCTGATAATTTCTAAATGTATCCCGCTACCCCATGTAAGATGGTTTTTTTTTAGTATCAAGGAGTTTTGCTGGTATTACTCTATGTATATTTGTTCCTGTTTCTGCTGGTCAAACTCCTGGTTGCCACTTGCTAAGAAATACAAATGGAACCTGGCAAGAAATAGTCTTTTGAATATACTAAACCTGAACTGAAATCACCCATGTCCTTTTTGTCTGGTTGCATAAGAAAAGACTGTCAGGAAACACCTGAGCCGAGACTCCTCTTTGTCTTTGGTGCCAATTAAATTAAATGAAGCCTACAATTCTGATAGTTGGGCAGGGACCATATTAATGCACCTGAAAAAATAAACTCCTTTGTGGGAAGTCCATGGGCTTTTAGGACCTGGCTGTGCTTAAAATGGACACATCGTTATACAGTTTTTAGATATACAGTTGACTTTCAGATGAAAGTCAGTCAAGAGGGTGGGGGTCCAAACTTCTTCATTATCTGCTCAGCACGCAGTGCTACTGCATAATTAGTTTTACATTCAAAGCACTACGTGGAATGAAAAAGGAATATTTTCATAATACCCTTCAGTAATTAATAAATGTGATTGAGAGACTTCTTCAGTGAGGCTTTCTGCCTTATACTTGCTCTACTTATTTAGCATGTTCCAAGGGGAATATTTTTTGGGGATTTGTAAGCATAGTTTCAAATATACCTTTCCTACTGTTTAGTATGAGAGGAATGACTCAATTTCTTCATTATAATAAATCTCCATCTAACTGAAAAGCCTGGCAGGAATATATGATCCTTCCCTGCTCTAAACAAAGTAGGTGGTTTTGAGCTCACCTGTCCTCATGATTTTCTCATTATTATTCATCTATATTATTCAGAGAAGAAAGCTTTGAATAAAGCAATTTCAAGATCTTAAGATGCCTCACACATAAATCATTTGGCTCCAGCTGCAAACAGTCAACCAAGTTTCCTGGCATTTCAGGTTCCTGACTGATTAATTAGAAAGTCAATCACTTCTTTTGCCTGATTGTTCCCTCCCTGCTCTGTTAGGAGAGAACATAAACTAGAGGTTAAATAGTGCTGGTGTTTAGAACTGGCATACTTGCTCCTTCCTCCTCTGACTCTATTTGTATTTTTACCACCAGATCCAGTGAGTGCTCAGTAAAACCTGTTAGTTACTGAATTTATCTCAGAAATCTAGTAATTTTCCATCTTTTATGACCACCAGTGTCATTAGGGTTTTAAATGCTGGTTTCTATAAGCATAAAAAGAATTAGAAAGAATGGTTCTTTTTTTTCTGTTCTTTTTTTTTTTTACCCACATCAACAGCATCAGATGGGAAAAAATACACAAAATATAAGAATTCAGCAGCGTTTGATTCTGACTGTAAAAACCAAGGAAATTGCTACAAGATTTACCAGTGACTGTGGGATAATTTACTACTGTTTGTTATTTATATTTTTTAAAAGTACCTATCTTAGGTACTTCCACAGTTCCCATGCCTATCTAGTGCCCTGGTTATCTGGCTACAGGTAGATATGAGATCTCTCTACAGGTGATGATTAAGAGCTCACCTTGGGTATAGCTGCTGCAAAGAGCAGCTGGCGTTTTTAACAGTATGACAGCTAGCAGGTAGGACACAAACTCAATAACAAACTTTTTTTTTCTTTTTGTCTTGGTCAAAGGTTTCTCAGCTCTGTTCTTCTGAGATGAGGGTTCAAATTATTCATGTTGTTTTGCCATATAGCTTCTCTGTGGGTGAAGCTTCAGTAAACCTGTATTTCCTCATTAGCAAATATGGCCCTTCCTTTTTCTCTTCCCTCTTCTTCCCCTGATTGCAAGCTTTTCAACCAAATAATGTTAGAATTTCACCTGATGGTAAATAGGATTTTTTGGTACCCACTTCTAGAAATTATTTATAACACAGGCTGACAGTGGTCACCTAACAACAATGTAGGTGATCATCTGCAGGGGATATCTTAGCCTCAACCTATAATAAAGGGTTAGAGGAATACCCACTCCATTATATTTGAACTCTAGAAAAGGAAGAGTGGGGAAAAGACTGTGAAAGTAAATTGTAAGACAACAAGACCTGGTTTATCTTTTTAAAGCTCCAATCCCAGTCACTTTCCTGATTGTGGTTTTGTTCAACTCTGATGATTTTATTCCCCAGGGCAGCAGCAACATGTGTGTGAATTGTCATCCTGAGACTAAAGCAGAGGAGTAACCTAATACTGACATTAGACTCAGGCATTCTGCTTGCAAGAATTAAGACTTTATCGCATATTAGGATACCATGCTGGATTTCAGTCAGAATTATAAACAGCCTGTCACAAATATATTAAGTTTATTAAAAGCCATTTCCTTGTTTCTGTTAGTATTGTGCTAAGACAATCTGTTGCTCATACTACACAGCCTACAGCAAAAGGGTGCATCGTCCTAAGGCAGAGATAAAACCTTTTAGAAAAAGAGGAATGGACACTATTTAAGTTTTTAGTAACAGGTGGCTGAAAAATGAATTTAATATAGGTCTCTTCCTTCTGTGTTTGTTACTTGGCCATAGGAATTGTTTGATTTCATTTCTACAAAATATGCTGGCTGACATTGTTCATAAAGGATTTTTTGTGATCATATTCTTGCCCATAGCTTGCTCATTAACTCTCTCAGGCCAGCCTTGCTTTTGGCATTCTTTACTTATAATTTGCTGTTTATACAGTGCTGCTACCATTTTAAATCCCAGGGTATTCATTTGGTTGTCTCTACCACCCAATCACACTTATAAGAAAAAGCAAAAGGACTTGAATAAGTTTTATAGAAGTGAAAATTCATGCAAACACAGTCATCAGAGAATTCACAATGTTTTCAGGGCAAACACATATTGGCATGATTAATTCTAAATTTTTTAATGAATGTTATTGTTAAAAAACTTGCAAGCTTGTATGAATATTCATGGCAGCAAATAGAGTTTCAAATACCAGGCTGAACTAATTTGGTTAGAATGTATTTTCATAATGGCATTTTGAAGTAGTCTCAAAACTCTCATGTAAATTATTTAATTTTTTAAAGCATTATTAGTTTCCTTCGCATCTGCTAGCTCAGTGATATATCTCTGGTACTCTGAATGATATTGAATAAAGTAAAGTTACCTTAAAACTCTTATAATACATACAAATCAGAGACACCAAAATGGGGAATGTAATTATAAAAAGTTACTTCTGCATATTAGCAGCCAAATACGTCTTTTACTCAAAAAGATGAGATGGTGGATTGTCTAATCCCAAAACAAAACCTGTTTTACAGAAGTGTACTGTCAGAGAACATCTCCCTTTACACCAACCCTTTATTTGTGGTGTCTGAACTTGTTGACTGGGGCAAGCCAGGTGACTATGCCTCTAGCACTTTAGTGAGCAGTCTGCTTTGCCAGCAGCTTCATGGGATGGCTGCCTCAAAGAGATGAAAACTAGCATCTGGGAGCTCTCACTTCCACCAGCACATCTGAATCCAGAAGAGCATATTTGTTAAGAGGCCAAGATGCTGAGGGAAGTCTCCTTATACTATCAAATAAGGCAGCAGAGTTAGGATGGCAAAGCTTCTCAGTGAAGATATGCATGAAGATTGAAACTGATTTGACATTTCTGTCAGAGCATTAAGTCAGAAACAACTGAAAGGAGGAACACACTGCATTTGCTGGCACTGTGCTGTTGTTCAGAACCACCTGAATGTCTATGTACACTATTGTTTCCTAAAAATACAAATACAAGGTACAGGATTCCTCTAATGATGCCTACATGGGTTTGTAAAGCTGAAATCTCTCACATGGCACATCTCTGTTGCTGAGCCAGCAGAGCAAGCAGTGCCAATAACAGCCATTGCCCTATGTGCATCCTGGCCACAGGAGGGTGATGGCTCCAACCCTTCCCACTGTCTCAGCAGCAGAATTCTGCAAGCAGCAGGAACACCGTGTGGCGTGCCAGATTCAGGAGGAAGGCTTTCGCACCCTCACAGCCTGCTGCTATCAGCTGCATCAGCTGCTTTCCCTTGTCCATCTGCTTGACTTTTTTCCTTATCAAAATTCCCTATTCTTACCTTCAGTTTGCTCTCCCCCTTCTTCTCACCTCTGGTTTCTGTATCTGATCCCAATAAGGTGAGGGAGAGACAAAGCAGTGATTCAGATGAAGAAGTATGAATTGCACATGGTGGGCTGCTCTTCACCAGCCCGATCTATTTGTTACAAGTGATCCAAAAGCAGGTATGTGTTATGAAATGGCGCAAGTCAGAACACATTCTGAGCAGTACTAATAACACAGTCTGGGAATCCAAATTATCTTTTATCAGATATCACCCTGTGATTCTTAGGATTTCTTTGTTGTTCAGAGTTAAAAGTACAGCCAGGTCTGCCACAATGCTGCTTGTCCTGGTCAGATGATAAACTTTCATATGGTTATTCCTTGCTCTGGGCTTTCTCTTCTGAGTCTCCAGTTAGGCCTATCTTTTCCCTATCCATACCTAAGCCAACCGTTGGCCAATTATGGTTGGTGAATGGGTCTATTTTATAGACATAATCATAGATTGCATTTTGATCTGCATTTTTCTTATTAATTTAGAAATAGTTTTATTTCCTCAGAAATGCTTAGCATAGATTTCACAGTGAGCATGTGCATTGCTTCAACAAACAGCTTGCAACTTTCCTGCCCCTTCTTCTCCTTTCCTTACTTCTGCACCAAGTTCTTCAGTGAAACTATCCTACCTGCAAGCAACAATTTAAGGGCAGTAGCTTTATTGCTAAGACTGCTGTAAGTTTTTGGGAAGGGCTTGAAGTGTGGAACTGTTTGCAACAGCTTTGCGGGAAAGTCTTGCGATGTTTCTGTTGACAAAGGCAAGGCGAAGATAGTGTCCTCATAAACACTGGCTGCTACTGTAGGATTTTAGAAGATTTAGGTCATGGATTAGGCCAACAAGATGAGCATTTACTTGCATGCTATCTAGCTCTACATCCTCATCAGTTCCCTACTCCCAGCTGATATTATGGCTACTGACATCCCAATCACCTGGGCATTTCTAGGCTGCCAACAGAGGACTGTTTGGCATTTTCAGATCTTGTTGTGAGTGTTGGTCATAAAGAGGAATTTTAAGCATGTTGACTTGCTCAGACTCGATCAGAGACAGGTGGAAAACTGATAAAATTATTCCTTTTAGAGCTTTTTGATTAAATTGTACTGGTTTGGCAAAATGATGTTAAGTAAACTTTTCTGATACCTGAGCAGTTTTACGAAGATGGAAGTCAAGGCTGTAACAGCAGG
>NW_009910809.1:22225-25749 GCF_000696875.1 Nestor notabilis
AGGATCAAAAGACCAATAGGAAAAAAACCCCCAAAACTAAAAAAAGATACAGTGAATCAGAGAGAACATTGATAAAGAAACTAAATACATACAGAAATTAGTGTCACCACAGATGACAACTGAAGACTTCAGTAAGGTGATACGTATAAGCATGGCATAGATTACGGCAGCTTGGTATTTAATTTTTTTTTCTTAATTTGATATACTAAAAATAATTGAAACTCATTATCTAAAAAGATTTATAAATCTTTATTACTGTAAAATTCTACCATCATGCGGATAATGTTGGCTTCTTAGGATACAGCATCTAGCAAATTAAGATCTCAGATGTTTTTTGGTTTTCATTTTGGTAATAGCAGCGAAGCTACTTTCTGAACAAAAATTCAGTGCAGGCATGTGTCATATTTGCGTGGAAGCTTGTAGATAACAAAGCTGAGACAACTGAGAGATCAGGAGGTGCTTTGTAGTATTCATCAATATCTGTTATAGGGTTCTTGGCAGCACAGTGTATTATGTTCAATGAAATTTGGCATATGTTGAAAAAGAAACAGTAAGGAGAGCTCACAACGACTGTTTTACTATCTTCCTTTACCCAGGGTGATATGAAGGACTCTAGGTCTGGAAAAGGTTAAAGAGGACAAGAAAAAGAAAGGAGTCTCATTTCACTAAAACGTCACCCTCTCTCAGACAGTGAAGGCAGTTGTTCAGATCAGCCACATTGACACTATGGCACAAACACACAGAGGTTTGTCTGAAGAAAACCTGTCCGTGTCTGGGGTGATAATTCATTAGGGAAGAAAAAAAATTGACTTAGGACTTGTTATCTGAAAATGCTTCTTTTCTAACACAGTTGTTCGTACCTCTCAGTAAGCAGTACTTTGGTTTAAGGAGGATCTTTCACCATGATACACCTCACTGCTCACAGGTTCGCAAACAAAAAATTGCCAGGACCAGAATTCAACTGACTGACCTGAGTAAGCCAGGTAGAGGTAGCAATCACTGCAGGCCTGGGTCTCTGCCCCAGCCAGGAGCTGGGAGAACTGTCAAACACTATGTAGGAAGAAGGCCTGACATTAAAGAAAGAAAGTCAGGGAGCTCCAAAGAAGAGGTAGGCCAGATCTTCACCCATGAAGCACAGATACAATAATGTAACACACTCAGTTTATGTTTTCATTGATGGTACAAGTTAAACTTCAGAAATTGTTAATGATTTGAGGTGTTTCTGTTATTAGATACCCAAATGGAACTCAGTGAAGGGCTCTGATTTTTAGAAAGTGCTCAGAACCACTGAAGGAAAAGCCTTATGCACTATCTTGGCACTGGACACCCAGAAATTTAGATATATTGGTCATGTCTGAGATCTTTCCTAGTGTGGCTTCGTAGTAATGTTAGTTTAACGTGGTACCGGGTAGTCCCATGAGTCTTTCCTCGGAACCTCTCAGGGAAAGGCTTTCCAAGTCAGATGGGTCACACCTCTCTATCCAGTCCTGATTATGTTTAAGAATAAAAACCTTGAATGACTTATACAAAAGTTATTTTCACTTAATTTCAAGATTTTTTGAGGTAGCATAAATGCATCTCCCCAGCTATCTGTATGAGACAGCAAGTATCAGTCTTGCACCTTTTCTGTACTTCTCTGTGACTCACTCCTTATTTCTCTCTTTAAATTCACCCTTGTTGGCTTGACAGATCTCTTCAGCACTGACTGCAATGTTCTCTGTTGTTGACTCCAGACTAACATTTTGTTTGAAATTTTGTACTCTTTCATGTTTCTTTTTTCCCTACCCTCTGAAAAATATATTTCTGATTCTACTGAGTCCTGTTTTCACTAAACCCTTCATGAATAGAGTTAAGGTAAAATAATAATACCAATATGTAGGAAAGATGCTATAGAAAATAAGGTGAAATGGTTTCCTTCCTCAAAAGTCCAGTCAACACTTTTACAGTGACTAAGAACAAGTATCTGACTGAAATTTGGTTTTGATGTTAGCTCAGTGTGAAAAGTCATATTATTTGATCAGCCAGAAGTGCAGTTCTGTTCTGACAGTGGACTTCATAAAAATGGCATCCCAGGTTTCCATTTTTGTTGTGGCTCCAGTTCATGTGACTTCTTAGAAGAGAAATATCTTTTTACTGATTACCACCCTCCTTGCTAAATCCAGCTTGAATCTGCAAGTCAAGCTGTCTTCTTTCCTCATTTATCTTAGTCAGTTAACAGTTTAAAGTTGTGCAAGCCACCTTTGCAATCTCTTTATTGTTTTCTCCTGGGTGATATCTCTATTACTATCAAATGCATAGTCAGCCCCAGTGTGTTTGTCAGATTCTGCTCATATCTGTGACTGCCTGACTTTGCCAATCTACCCACCAGCTGCAATCTGGAGTTACTCTTCACAGACTCACACTGCGCTACAGAGATTCATAGCTGTAGTTTTTGCACTGGTGATTTGTAAGAGAAAGGAGAAGCCAGCGCCATCTCTCAGTGCTTGCCAACAGTACTACTCCAGCATAGGTGAAATGCTGGCTAGGTGGGGTTGCAGACACACTTTTGAATTAGCATGTGGAACAACTGCTGGGTAGTCAGCACGTCTGGTATGATGACTTAGAAGAGTACAACCCTACTTGGTTTGAAAAGGAATGTATTTGCACATAAACATGCTAGTGCAATGTGCCAGCAAGTATCAGAAGAGAGCACTTCTGGAGGTGGAAGTAAAAATATTACAAATCTGAAAAAGTAAAAAAAACTTTATAGGAAGTTCCTCTCTGCAGACACATAAAGCCAAATAAGAAGTTAAGAGTGTCTGCTTATTATTCAAGTGACAGGTTAAATATTTATGATGTAACAGTGACATTTCCACTCAAGTCAGTTGAACAGTTTCATTCCAGTTTCTGCATATATTAGATTAATACATATTGCAGTCATTGCATGGGTTTTTTTTTTTTTCCTCTGTCATAAGTCTAGTGCATTTTTGTATCTCTAAAAATGATATTCCAGTTAGCAGAAGACTTCTCCTTGAATTGCTCATCACTTCCTGACATAGTTTAGACAAAATTGCTTCAAGAGTTTCAAGGACCCATACTAGTTTTGTTTCAACTGCAAAGCAAGTGTAGAAAACACTGCTGCTCAAAAACAAATATAAGAAGACGTGAAAAACTGTGAAAATCACGTCTTTGTGCAAGCTAGCATGTTAATAAATCCAAAACTTCAGCAGCTTCAAAGATCAGTTTCGTTAACTCTATGACTAAGCATTTCAGTTTTTAAATACTCCCATTTATCTTGTAGCAGCTGCTCTGGGGACACACAGATCACAGTAGAGGGAATTACCTAGCCAGTATGTTCCACTGAAAATACACTGAAGCAAAAATGGGCTACATCGTATGATTCCCGCCTAACAGGGAGTCTCATACTAAATAAAGAAAGCTTTAAACTACATGTGTTCGGGGAGGGGGACATCGATCCATCCCAACACTCCTGGTCAGTTGCCAACACCTATAGTAAGTGCTTGGAGCGATGCAGAGATATTTCA
>NW_009910810.1:0-24320 GCF_000696875.1 Nestor notabilis
GGCCCAGCGTGGTGGGGGTGGCGGGGTTCGGGCCTTTTCCACAGGCAGCGGGGTCGCTTTGAGCCAGGCCTGGTGCTGGTGCCGCCTTCCTGAGTGTGATACCCTGCAGTGAGCCTGGTGCTGCGCTTGGGCCTCTTGCCTCTACCAGGCTAGCAGGCAAGCATGCTTCGGGCGGGCTTTGTTGGTGGTGTACAGCTGAAATAACCTTTGCACGCTTTAAGGAATTGCACACTAAGTGTGGATCTGGAAAGGTAGCTAGGCCAATTGCTCTGTTTCGCTTCTTTGAAACTCGCTAGGCCACAGCCGTGCAAACTGCTCCACCTGGGCAGGTCTTTGCTGAGATCAGGAGCATGCATGGAAGACACGCTAGGCCCATGGCATTAAAATTAATTTGCTTTACAAGAGAGACACTTTACTGTTAATGCGGTACTGCATACTTACTTCAAACTTTGAATTATACATGAGAAGTATAATGTGTATTTTCCAACATTAATTTTAGCATTTAGTGTGTTAATGTTTGAGCTGCCTCAGCGACCACATTTGTGTGCTGGGTATAACATCATATTTAATCCCTGGTCATCTGTGGACTTTCATTTGCGCACCTGCTTATCATCCATCTTTTCTGTTCACATTTGGAATTGGTTATGCTATCCTAAGCCTCCCCATTTTCCTATTTCTCTAAGTCTTTTGGTCTCCTAGATTCTACAAAGACTGCTGTTCCTGCTTCACTTAACTGCGTTCTTAAGTTACTTACAGAATCCTGCAGCATGAATGGTAGTTCTGCTCCCTCTCCCATCTAAGACCATTTCAGGAAGGGAGATGATATATAACAGAGGAACTGTTTTGCATGTTGGCGCTTGTCTCCAGAAGGGGCCTGCTCACTTCCTATAGCAGCCCTCTCTCTTTTCCCAGTTCAGAAGAGAAGCAGGTTGTCAATCAGTGAGGGAGACAGTGTAAAACTGAGAATGTGCAAGTCTTGGATGATTCTGTATTTGTCATTGTAATTGGATTCCTGTGGAAGTATGTAAGAACAGAGCAGGTATAATTATTTTCACCTAATAATGTTATTTTAGTTTCCAGCTGTGTTTAGCTACAGGGACTTCATGAGTTCTGTGTCACTTCTGTGCATTTAGGACCCTGCAGAACACTCTTCTTGCTTATACTTGTGCAGTCTCTCCTTGAAATTGCATCATAACATCAACAGCATTGTTTGGTAGCAGGGTGCACAGGATTGCCCTGTTGCACAGAGAATCAGTTCCTGTATTTCATTTTATTTGTGACTCCTAGTTTTGCTTGGTGCCCCATAGCTCTTCTTCTGGAATAGATTTAGTCATTCTGTCTGTGTTCTTCTTGATTTTTCTATATCTATATTCTTTTCCCCCTAAATCATTTACTCACTAAGAACAGATTAAGACTGAGAAAGTCTTAATCCGCAAGGTCATTCTTTATGCCTTTGATCATCCTTGTTACTCTTTTGCAGGCTGTATTTAAGATGTGGCTGAGCCCTGCATTTATGAAGTGGCATAATAAAATTGCCTGGTTTATTTTCTCTTTCTTAGAAATTTCTATTATTTTTCCCCCCACACACACTTTTGATTGCTACTCAGTATTGAGCTGATGTTCTTGTAGAACAATACCACACTCCAAGATTTCTCTCAAGAAATAAGGTTTGTTTCTCACCCAGACTGATTACTTGCTTTTTAAAATGTCTAGTCTAACAGGCCTGCATAGACAGCTCTCTGCTGAGCATTAGGAAAGTTGTTGTTTATCAGCACAGTTTAATTGCTGTATGCGGTTTCTTAGTTTTAGAGCAAAATTCACTGGGGCAGAAAAAGTGGTGATAACTAGAATGGTTTTGAACTTTAAGGTTAGTTTTCTTGTATCTCAGGTGGGTGCTAAAAATTCAGATAAATAGCAGGCTTTTTCTTGTTTCAGTTACTTTTGACTGATTTTGGTTTAATGAATCTATAGGAATCCTTTTTGTTTCGGATGAATGAGGGACAGTCTGTTCTGAAATGGTGTTCTTGTGACTCTCGGTGACTGCAAGTAGTGCATGTACAGTGGTACAGAAATAGCAAATACTGTCCAAACTCGGTGAGAAAATTTATGTCATTGTATAGCAACTGAAGTAAAAAGTCCATTTTAGGATAGAATTTTAAGAGAAAACTTTTAAACTTTTAAGGCTGTATGTGGTATTATTACTATTAATGTCTTGGTTTTGACATGTTCAACATACAGCTATTTTTTAAAAGCTCTGTATTGCGCGGAAGCTTGTTTTACCCTTTTCCAAAGTTTAGAATTTTCCCTTTTGGGTGGGTGGGGGATAAATAAATAAACACAGTTCACAAAACACAGTCCTGTTTAAATTCCCTTTTCTTTTTGCAGCAGATGGAATGCAAGCAAAAAGTGAAAAGATAAGATCTTCTCTGAAGAATGTGAAAAAAGATACAGGGAAGCCAGAGAAACTTAAGTATAAGCCACTCACTGGGAAAGTGTTTTACCTTGATATTCCATCAAATGTGATCTCTGAAAAAATAGGAAAGGACCTCAAAGAGCTAGGAGGGGTAAGTTAATGAGCTCTGTATGAAACTAGAAGAAAAACTGCACATGTAGAATGCTTTTTCCAGGTTTTTTGTATCTGCATTTTTGTTGTTTGTATTTCGTGACAGGATGTTTGTCTTAATGTGTAATATAAACAATTAGCATATCAACAAAGTATTTTGTGTTGGTTGTTTTTTTGTTTTATTTTTTTGGGGGGGGGTGTTATTTTTTGGGGTTTTTTTTGTTTTTGTTTAGCAATAAAAGTTTATTGTAAAGGTTTTTCAGTTGATTATTTGTTTGCTTAAAATTTGGTCCAAATTTAATAAGTTTCATTGTTGGAGACTATTCTACCCCCCTTGCTGCTTCTGACTGTATTGACACATTTACAACTAAAATTGTTCATCTGAATGGGAAAGATTAGAGGAGTTGTTTTGCATATGGTTACTTAAAGTCAATAACTTTAGTATACTTTCTGTCTGAGTATGTTAATGGATATTTTAAATACTCTTATTTAAATAATAGATTCTATAAGCATCTTAATATTTTTTCTTTCCTTAACTCTCTTGCATATAGAAGAAATGCTTTGATAAAGGCAAGTACAGGATATCATAGTAACACATCAGCAATGCAGTTGCTTAGTCCACTTTAAATATTTTGAAGTAGTGTAAAGGAGTCTTGGGAGTTAAAATATTAAACACCCTTTAACCACAGAAGCAAAAGGGATCTGCTTAAATTGCTAGCTATTCTGAACACTGCTTTTGCAATGCTTAAATGACCTCAAAGGAGGGCTGAGCAGTTCTATGAAATTGATGCTTGTAAATCCAAGATGCTTTGAAATTCTAGTAGAAGTAACTAGTAACAATGACATGGTTTCTAGTTCAATGTGTCTCTTTACATTTACCATTGAGTGCATGCTACCTTTCGTCTTTCTGTTTAAAACGGAGTTTTAGGAATTCATGTGTGAAAGGTAAGGTTGCAAATCAAAGACCGAAAAGGAAGTTTTTCTGTTTTATTCTGAGGAGTATATGCCTAAATCTGAGGTGTCCAGCACCTTCAAGATCAACTACGTGTTTCGTTGTTACTTGCGGGGAGCGCACTCAAAAGTTCCATGCTCGTTATGTCCCATTTCTGTTAAAGGTACATAGAGCAGAATTGCAAGGCAGAGTTTCAAACTTGCTGTCTGTGCAGTTTGTGCTTTCCATACTGATTAGTGGAGAAGAGGAAAATATTTTTAAGCAACGTAAACTGGCAAAAAATAACAAGGCAAATAGAGCTGATCATCACACAACAGTTGGTAATGAATGAGCAAAATAGAAGAGAATAAGCATAGGATAATCATGTTTTGTCTTACTGAGCATGAAAATATTATGAATCTACTTAAGTCTTCTACATTTTTGAGAAGTGTTACAAATCTCTGCCAGTGTTCAAGGCCAGGTTGGATGGGGTTTGAGCAACCTGGTGTAGTGGAAGGTGTCCCTGCCCATTACAGGGGGGTTGGAACTAGATGATCTTAAGGTCAAACCCAGACTGTTCTATGATCCTATGAATACTGTGTGAAACATGGTAACTGTCCTGAAATTTTAATTCTTCTGCTGGTTCTAAACTTGGTACATTTATGGCTTGTGCAAACTGTAAATTACATTAGCATACACATGCTTTCAAGTTTAGCTGAACAATTCTATGTCATTATTACATAAAATTATATAAACTGTGGTTTCTTGAATTCTGTTATTTCTCAATGCAGTGCTTGACTTCTATTTATAAAGCATTCAGCTAGATAGTTAAAAGAATGATAATAGTCAAAGCAAAGATCTTTTGATAGATGCTTAAAAAAGTAAGAAATTGGAATTGAAATTTGTGACTAATAAGATGCCAGTATAGCCAAATTGTAATTTGTCATTCAGTGTTTTTTTAATTATTGTAGACGTTTTGTCACTTTAAAGTGTGCAATCTAAAATTGAGTTACTGATTTACTGTCCTGAAATAATTATTTGCTTTCTATTTTTATATTTAGAGAGTGGAGAGTTTTCTTAGTAAAGATATCAGCTATCTGGTGTCTAATAAAAAGGAGGCAAAATTTGCACCAACTCTTGGTCAGATTTCTCCTGTTCCTAGCCCAGAATCTGCAGGTAATGGAGGAAATAGTTCACCTCATCCTAGCAACCGAAAAGATCGGCATGACGGAAGTTCATTTAAGATAGTAGATACAGTAAGTTTCTTAGTATTATTACTGCAAATCAGGTACAACCCATGGGATATGCGCTTATAATTTTTTGTCTGTTTTGTTTTTTTAAAGATGAACACAGTTCCATGGGTGAATAAGGTTGTTTGATGTTTTGTTTGTTTGGGTTGATTTGTTTGTTTCTTAACAGGGTAAACATACTTTCAGACTAGTTCAGGCGAGCTTGTTAAACTTGACTAACTAACTAACTAAGCAAAGTTTCCAGTGGTTCCTGTCTCTTTAGCAACACAGCCTATTAAAATTTGGCTGATGTTATGTTAATGCAGATATCTACAGAAGCACTCTTTGATAGTAGTTCAAGGAAGTAATTAAAATCAGATGTTACGAATATTAAGTTTTTCTGAGCTCTTTCTTAGAGGATCATGTTAATTGCAATAATTAGTATCTGAATTTGTTCAGGTTTACATGAAGTTTCTTATATGGGCAAGTCTTGTGTCCTTTCAAAAATACAGTTGGAAACAATTACCTGTGCTATATATACATGGTACTTATTTAGAAACAGTCTGTGAGTTGGTCTTTGCATTGCCTAGGTGAGATGGCTTCATTTTGCAAATAACCTGGATAAAGGCATCCTTATTATGAATAAATGGCATACAGTACAAAAGGAGATGCAGTGGTGATAGAAAAGATGGGATAAGATGTAGGCTATGATTTTATTCATGACTGTTAGCTTAATTTGGCACGAGTCCAGCTGATGAAACCTCATCATTTGGTGTGTACCACTGGCTGCTTATTCCCACCATCTATGTACTAGCACCAGTGTTGCTCCAGCCATGTAGTGACTTGCTTTGGCTGAAAACAAGTACTTACTAGTTCACACACACATCCTTCCCTGAGACTGTCAGCTGTAACTTTGTGGGCAAGATGTGAATTAATGAAAAATAGCAGTACAGTGAATAAAAGGAGATTATCATAGCTAAAATACTTACTTGTTAGCCACAATGTAAATTATCTTACCTTTTTGCCTTTTTTTTTTTTTTTTTTTTATATGAGTTCTAACTTACAAAAATGTGTTGCTGTTTTAATATAGGTACGTATGAGCAGAGGAAAATCCTTAGTTGAAAAAGCAATCAAAGAGCAGGTAAGCCAAGTAATCAATGAATTCATGCTCGAGAAGCTTTGGATTTGCTGTTGTAGAAAACAACCAGTAGTAAGAGTGGTCTTGGTCTCAGAAGTCCCTCATGGAACTCTCAGGCAGAAGTCAAGTGGTTGTCTTAAGTAAAACTGTCAGGTCATGCTTTCTGGGTACTTCCTGAAGAACTGGAAGTCTGTGGAGTCTTACCACCAATACTGTAATATATTGGGATTACTGATACAGCTAGCATTTGAGAGGTGCTCATGAAGTTAAAGTAAATATATAAATTCACTGTCTTCAAATCTTGCTGTAAAATACAACAATAGAAAAAAATTTTGGCTTCGTAAAAGGTTAAATGTAATCTTTTGATGGTGAAGGGCTATGACATGGAGATGAAAAAGTCGTATGAGCAGACCAGTAGCCTTTTGGCAAGAAGCAAAGCATTGGCACTTAGATCCCAGCTTTCATATTACATGATTTAGTATATTTGTAATTATTTCACATTATCTACTATATATTGCTTTAAATTATTAATATAATTTATTGTTTGCAGGACTTAATCCCTTCTGGTAGTATGCTGTCCAATGCTTTGAGCTGGGGAGTGAAGATACTTCATATTGATGGTAAATATTTTTGTTTCATGAAGCCTAATGTGAACTTGTAACATTCATTTAATTATTCTTGTGTTGAATTCAAAATACTAAAAATGATAAATTACTTCAAATACACAAAAATAAACTCAGCTGAGTATAATTATGTCTTTTTGCTAGATGTTAAGAATTACATTGAACAAAAGAAAAAGGAGCTCTACCTAATCAAAAGAACAGGCAGTTCTCTAAAAGATATGGTAAGTGACTCCTTTTAATTTGTGAAAATGCCATTTGTTTCAATGAGGAAACACAGCTGTCCTAAATACTACCTACTGTGAAGCTTGCAGATTCTATTTCAGTAAAGTCTTGCTCATGTTCAGTTTTTCAGACTGGTACGTTCCATGAATTGAATAAAAAAACATATTTGAAAACCAGAAAGTATTAGCTATACATTTCAGCATTATTCAAAACTGAATTCCATAGCAACATTGATTAAATCATGTATGGACCTTTGCTCTTGCAAAGGATTATCTTGGAATCAGAAGTAGTGAACTGCCTCAAATGACCTAAATCATGATTAAATTGCCTTGTGTAATTTTTCCTATGACACAGTGATTGGAAACCTTCCTTTTGATGGGCCATTTTGAAGAATCCCATTACCTGAAGAAAGCTGCCTCTAAGGAATCTTTCCAGTCAGTTGTTCAAACCTGCATCTTTCCTTCCTAGTCTTGTAAAGAACTTGCATAAAGCATCTTAGAGCTATTCTGCTGATAATGTGCAGTTGGCATGTGAAAAATCTCAATTTCTCATGGTTTTAGTGTATGATACAGTGAGACATGGGAACTGTTTTGGCTGCTTGTGTGCTCTGTCTGCAGTATCCCTATAATTTAAAGACGTGAAGTTGTACAGTTATGTAGTCCAGGCAGGGGTCTGTGATAAGTAAATGAAATGGTAACATAAATAGACCATCAGGGTATGTTACGTGGTTTTGAAATGCAATAGCAGCTACTTTTTGCGGCTACATTAAATCCTCTGCTAAATCATTAGTGTCCTGGTGTTCTTGGATAGCAGGGTGGAGCTTTTTGCAAGTAGTGTAAAATAGGTGTTTGTACCTTTACCAGAATCAGTTAACAGCCAACAGCTGGTACTTTACTCTTTTTCTGAGAACAAATGCTCCTTCTAATTTTAATCTTCATTGCCAAGAAAAACCCAAACAACCTGTGTAAATCCATTCAAACAAGAAGAATTGCTTTAATTGGAGAATTTTGCTATCTGGAATTTTAGTTTGTAGTTAATTAGCATTTACAAACTGTTGTGAATTTTTTCTGTATTTAAGAATCAACTTTAAACCATGGCAGGTTATTTTGGGTTTTCTGTTTGGATTTGGTTTTAGGAAAAATAAATTGAAACATCTCAGGGAGAACTGTTTTGTGGTGTAGAAATATTTCTTTGGGAAACACATCACCGTATTTCTGAAGTAGTAATGAACTTTAGTTTCCTGCAAATCATACACGTGACTGTATATGAAGTCATGATTAGCACAGGGAGAGCCTCATAACTTAAAATTAGCTACAACTAAATCTTTAAGTAAAATGCAGAATAATATTAATGAGGAATTTGTACCTTTTCTCTTTTTTTCCTATAGGGAAAACAAGTTACTACTCAAAAATCAAGAAGTAAGTATTTTAATATTTTAATATCTGTAGAGGTTTCTATTTTGCTTATTTGCTGTATGCTTAAAAATGGGCTACAGTTCTTAATCTGGTCAAGCGTGCTGCTGTATTCTAGTTTGTATGTCCAAGAAAAGCATATAGAAAAACTTAATGGAAATCAAGAGTTTGTCAAAACGTGTACGTACTGAGTTCTAAAATAATATCTGCTTGTTCATTCATCTACTGGAGTAACTTGCTGAATGAAGAAAAGTATTTCTCTCAATTTTCTTTTTTCCCACTTTGAGCAGGTAGACTGAAAAATCCATTTGTGAAGGTGGAAGATAGAAGTTGGTAAGTGTTCTCTTCATGCATTAAGTGATGCAGTTCTCGAACTTGAGTAATTCAGATAACTTGAGCCTTCAGATTTGAATTGCTTCACAACTTTAGATGCCAGGCATGCTGTCCTCTTAGAATAAGATATAAACTTTTTGTCTTTGCATGCTCTGGGTGGGTGTCCGTGTTGAGCCACTGAATGAGATTAAGCAAGTAGTAGTATAGGAGGGAATATTTGCAGTAAGTAATGTAGGGGAAAGTTAAGGTGTAGCACCAGATCATGAGAGTGTTTTCTTAAGGTTACTTTCTGCCAAGGGCCTTATGAATGAAAAGGAAACTTGGAAGCTTTGAACCTTGGCATCTTTTCTTAGATCCAAATCCTGTAGCCCAAAAAGCCAGTAAAACTTTGCATGCTAAATTCCAGTCCTGTAGTCCCAACTCAATAACATTCATTTCCTGCAGAGACTGTTCAGATGTAAGGAAAGTGAAGTCGTTAATTAAAATCATCCCCTGAAATTAGGCTTAATTTCCTGTTCAGTCATTTCTTTTTAAAGCAAAAAAAAAAAACCCTAGCACCTCTGCCTATTAATCTGATTTCAGTACACAGTAGCATGAAACCTGATACTTTCAGCCTTTAAAATTTTCCTGGAATCGGTGAGACCTGGTTCTGTAAGGAAATGCCAGTTTGCTAGAAGTTGAGAGAACAATGAATTACAAAAAATGCGGTCTGGACAGCATATTTTGCACCTTTAGATTCTTAACTAAATTCTACTAAATTCTTAACTAAATTAACTAAATTTAGATTCTTAACTAAATTACCATGATGTTTATAAGCTCCAAATTCTTTGACGTCATTTCTTTGACACTTTCCTGAATTAAGAAGAGATCTAAACCTAGTCTTGCGCTGTGAGTTATTCTAACAGGTATGAGAGACATGAGGGTAGAGGAGAGAATTGGACACACATAGAAGAAAAGTGTTTATAAATATGTATGCATTTGACTTTTGAACTAAACACTGGAAACACTTTAAAATGTTACGTAATGTAAACAATGTTTTTTAATGTTTAAATGCTTATGCAATGTTAGTAACTGTTCACAAGATGCTTAGCTGTCCCTATAATGTTTTCCAGATTTGCTCTTTTTCTGACTGGCTAGGTTATAATAGTAATATAGAAGAAAAAATCAGACTGAACTCTGGCATCAGCATTTCAGTTAAATCATTCAGTATATGAACTTTTGGCACATATTATTGTAAACATTTTTAGGATATTCAGAATGCTGGTATGGTCGCTAGTTGTTATCTCTCAAGTACAGTGGTGTACAGGAAAAATACCTTTCCGGAAAATGAAAAGGTCTGGTTTTATATTTTGAATGGTGAATTGATTAAAATTTTCAAAAAAAAAAAAAGAAAGCATTTGATGTTAGGAACTGCTATAGCTACTTCTCAGGAACACAGATACACCATTGTCCAAATTGCTTAGTCTTGGTTACCCAACTCTCAATGATAAATAGGCATGAAAGCCGTACCCCAGGGAATGTGCAATACAGCTATGGAAACTCCAGGCAAATTTATTTTGAGAAAGTATCATGTTTTTAGGAAGGAAGGAATGACTTATTCTACGATGTTTATCTGCCTGGCATTCTGTGTTTGATACATGTAAAAGAGAGACGCTTTACCGTGATTTTGAGCTGATTGTAATTTGGTGCTATAAACTCCTTTTTCCATTTCTGAGGGTTTTAATGCACTTGTTTTGTTGAATGCAGCCTCTACCGGCCGTTTTATCTGCAGTTACCCATTTTTCCAGTTCTGAACTACTGTGTTCCAAAACCATATAGTCCATTTGAGGTGGATAAGAAGCATCCTTCTGGTCAAAAGCAAACGCAGTCTAAGCAAAGGTTTGTTGAAAACTTGTTGATGAGGTGTGGATAGTGGAGAGGGTGGTTCTCTAAAATAATTATAACGTAATTGTTTTCTAAAATTACTGTTCTTCTAATTTTGTGCAATATTTAGTACTAATAGCCATGTCTCGGCTGATGTATTTGCTGCACTGTAACTGTTGGTGTCTGTCTATCTTTCTGTACCCTCTTTATCCTGTCTTTAGTCCTTTTTTTGGGCATACAGATGCATACATCCAAAAATGCGGCCTTCTCCTATCACTGTGGGTCAGCATAAGATATTTTTTTCCTTTCTGCCACTGGTTTCTTCTTTGTCCTCATCTTGGATGCCATCCAGTAAGTATTTTACAGGAAGTGGATTTCTTAAGACTTCTTTTGATATTTGTCAACGTAATACCAAAGTAGACAGTTAAAAATTTTTAAAACTGTGATATTCAAACATAGTACAAAATCATTGTTTCTGAAGTCTTCATTTGTACAAGTTGGACCCTGCAAATACTGCCTCGACTCTTCAGAGAAGTCGGTCTTACAGCGTTTATGATAGATTTTGGCATTCAAGCTCAGTTAGAGCTCTCCAGATGCAGTTAGAACTTTTGATAAATCAATTTTATGATTTGAAACTACTTAGGAGTCTTAATTATCTGGGTTTTGGTGAATCAAATTTGCTTTTAGTTTCTTATACCTATATATCTGGAGTAGTAATGGTTCTTTCGTTGGTTTCTAAAATTGACTTACATGAGAGACTGGAGATATTTAGGTGAAAGGTAGCTTTGCTATATGTGGAACTTTCTGTATCTAGTAACTTGCACTGCTTTTCTGTCCTTGGGGTCTAAGGCTTACTTAGGTATGATATTTTTCTTTATAAAATAGCATTTCCAGTCTTCACCATTATTATAGTGCTGCAGGTTTTCACGTGGTATTGCCATGCTGAATTTTGTTTCTTTTAATTGCAATAAATATAGCAATATGAAAAAGCAGAGCAACTATAATACAGCAGTAACTCTTGCAATAGTGAGGCAATTTCTGATGGTTTCTCTTCAGAGGAGGTTAGAAAGGCCCATTCTTTTTAAAGCATTAAAAAAAGGGCAATATTCTTTGCATTTATATGGAATATGATATATTTAGGAATATATATTAAAAAATTCAGGAGTTATGTTTCAGTGAATATTCCTACTTAATCTTCTGGGTTGGCACATGCCAAAGAGATTTAGGTGGGAGATTATTTCATACTCAGCAGGTAAATGTGAGGAATGTCAGTTTCAGGAGAGAAAAAGGAGAGTGCTCACTTGTTCTGTCTGGGAGAAAAAGGTTGTTGAAGCAAATCTGTCAGTCCCATTTGCTTCTGTATTTGTCAAGACCTGCAGCCATTATTCAATTTTCAGATGATAAATTCAGTTGCTTATATCGTGCTTTACTGGCTGTCTGTGATTTTTACAGTGCTAAAGAGGGAAGGTGAAAAGGCTAGTGTTAATATTAACAACTACACAGTTAGGTGTAGCCTGTGCTATGGAACCCAGGAAATGCTGGAGCAGGTGTTACCAGTATAGACTTGACGGAAAATGATTGTTGAAAGCAGTGCACCCTTATTATGCTGAGCAATACATCACTGTGCTTTTTAAGTGAGAGGTTTTTCAGGACAGGTGTTTTGATGTAGAGACCTGAGTTTACATCTACGCAGGTACTTGGTAAAGTCTGTCAGAATCATTTATGGCTAGACAGGGTGATGGCAGTATTCCTCTAAAGTAAAATGGAAGTAGAGATTGATAGTTTTGCTTTACCACTAGCACATCATCCTTAGGTGGTTTATTGGTGAATTGAAGCAAACAGTAGTTCTCCCCAGATGAGGACTCTGAAGGTCATGGAGCAGCTATTGAAACCTCCTTGTGTTTTAATCTCCAGGAAGAACTTGAGCTTCATTTCCTCCTATTTCCACTTAGCCTATACCTAGAAAAACAGGACAAAATGGTATTTGGTCAGCATATTCAAAACCTATGCATAACCAACAGATGTGACTGTTCTTTACTTTTGCCAAAGAATGAGAGGTCATTTGTTAGATCAAGTGATTTTGCTGCGTGTTTTCTTGGCATCAAAAGTACTGACAGTGGGTGAGATGTTAGAAGACTTTTTCCCCCCCTAGTTTTTATTTTATCAGCCCTCCTTTTATCAGCTAAGCACAGAGGCTTCAGCATGTCCTGTGATTTGTCAAGTGATTTTTTTTCTTTGTTCAGCAATTTTGCATTGTTTATTCTGAGTCAATAGGATATCTGTACTAACGTGGATGTTTTATGCTTACATAACAGTTCCACTGGGTCTGCCAGTTGTTTTTGCAGTAATTTCTTTTTTTTATTCAATTCACTAGTTCTTTATTTTTTTTCTCCTAAGCTTTGACTAACAATTTAAATAGTTCGAGCAGAAATAATTTTTTTTTTTCTTTTTTTCTTTTTAAGTGATTAAGAACAAAAATGGGGTGAAAAGCAAGTATAGAGCTCGGCTCCATATTTAAGACTTGTATTAATAAACTTTTCTGTTAACAGAACCAAAATAAATAGTGACAAGGACTGTGGAACTCCTGTTCAGCTCCCTCAGAAGGACAAAAAAAGGAGAGGATATTGTGAATGTTGTGGGAAGAAATACGAAGATCTGCAAATAGTAAGTAAAATGTCAAGTATATGCTTTGATAGTGTCATCTCTCAAGTGTAGTATCAACAGTGGTTTCTACAATTTAATGTATTTTTTTCTCTTAGGAGATTATCTGACTATATCTACTAAAAAGCAGCAAGTGGGTATTTCTTTTTTTTTACCCCATGTAGGTTTAAAGTCTTGATAGCTGCTTCTATATATGGTAACTGAAGGCAGTAGTAGTTCACGTCTCAGACACGCTGGTAATAAATAAATGATATTTACTTACTGCTCCATATCATACTGCTGACTTGCATATTCCTAACTGTAGCAGTAGATTTGTTTCATGTTTTTCCTTTAATTCCAGCATCTTGAAAGTGAACAGCACCGAAATTTTGCACAAAGCACACAGTATCAAGTTGTTGATGATATAATCTCAAAGTTTGTTTATGAGTTTGTCGAATACAAAGATGATGAGAAAATAAAAAGGTAGGTTACATGTTCTAAACTCTAAAGACTCTGTGTTAAGACATTGAACATTAAAGATACTTACTTCTGAAATCTGGATCTGGTACAGAATAAATTCATAAGAAATCACTGAAATTTGCAATGCAGTTGTACCTGGCAAATCAGTTCTGTAAAGCAGAAATCAGAGGAAAATTTAAAAAAAAAAAAAAAAGCGCAGGTGATATCCTAAGAAAATTAGACTGAAAGGGTTTGCCAGAAGTTGTCTTACCTATCCTTCAGCTTCAGAAAAGCAAGATCTGCTGTACTAAAACATTACTGACAGAAGGACAGCAATATCTGGACATCTTGCTCTAAAACTTTGTTGTTCTTAGTAGCCTAAGAACAGCAAATGATACCCTCCTCATTCAGTCTCCTCTTCTTTCCAGTGGAAAACTTTTCCTAGTTAATCTAGATCTTGCTGTCTATACTCTAAGTCTCTTAGCATCTGTCCTGCCTGTGCTGGACAAATAAAGCAGATTTTACTTTCCTCTTTGTAGCTCAAAAGCTTAGATGGGTGAAAGAGACTTCTTTCATGTCTTGGACCGTAGGCAGCAGTGTCTTAGTTCCAAGTAACTGTAACTCAGTTCAAGATTGCTCTGTTATTTTGCAAATGAGTTGGGAAATTAGGAATAACTTTCTTGATTTTAAAAAAAAAAAAAAATTGAAGAAATAAAGATATTTTTAGTGAAATCAAATGAAGTGCAAATAGAGTCAACAGCTAATAGCCTAATGAAGGCAAGCCTTTATTCCTTTTATGCTTTAAAAATACTCAGAGTGGTTAGGTTTGAAATGCAGTACCAAGGAAATAACGTATAATTATGCTAACTTTGTGTGTATATATCATAGAATATTTGTATTTATAGAGAATACATTATATTCATTAATATCTTCTTTTCTTGATACCACTGTAAATTGAGATTTACTGAAATACTAGGCTACTTACTTCATGTATTTTTAAAGCAATTTTATGAGCTGCAGAAATCAATAAGAAAAATCAAATAAGACACTCTGTTCCTATAGAAATAGTGTGTTGTTACCCTAAATATATCTGTCTTCTAAAAGTAAAACCAAAAATTGCTTTGTGAGTTTGGTTGCTTTTCTGTAATCAGTTGCCTATGGAGTTGTTTCCCATGTTTTTTCCAGGTGTGCAGTAATAACTCTAAACAATTTCATTGTAGGACGAAATGTAGTACAGGCTATTTTTCTCCTATTATTGGAAAGATAACTAGACCAGATGAGCTGAAAGAACGACTGAAAAAGCAACGCATTTCCTTGAAAAGCTACTCGTGGAAGGATACGGCAATGAGGGCACTCAAACAGGATCGCCAGCCTGCAGAAGTACAACCAAATTCTGTGCCAATACCTGCCCCTCTTTCTGGATGTGTTTGTTCAATTCTTCATTGTCACCTGGCACAACCTTCCGAACTGCAAATTAAGTTCAGAAATAATGATGAAAATACTAAAACTGATTGCTCCTGTGCTGCAAACTTAAGACAGACTGTTGTATCATCATATTTCATACAACCACCCCCTCAGAAAGATGACAAAGCATATACGGAGACCTTGCCTCGAGCTTATGAGCCACTCAGTAAAGAAATACTGGAACAAGAAGTAAATAAAAAGAATTCACAGTGCTTTCAAGAAAGCATGTGTACTTTATATTCTCATACTCAAGTTACAGAATTTAGTGAAAAGGACAAACACCTGTTGCAGCCAAAACGAAAATTAAATAACGCAGTAGTTCTACCAGCAAAGTGTTTGAAAAAAACAGATGCCAATCCTACGTTTGTCAAGAAACATCGTGATTTATGTGATAATCATCAACAGATTCAGCACAATGTAGTTCTGGAGGCTGAGGTATCTGGTACTGCTATAAACAAAGAACTTAATGAATTGGCTGCCAGCACTGCATCCAGTTCACCATCTGGAAAGCTGCACAGAAAAGTGAAGCTTTACTTGGGAAGAAATAAAAGAGAAACGCAGAGACAAAATCTAGAGTTATGTGTAAAGTATACAGATGGACTATCTGTTCCTGAACAGAGGAGAAGCTCTTGCAGCTCCCCAGTGCAGGCCCTACTGGAGTTATTTCAGACAAGTGAAAGAAACTCAGAATTTGGAGGTTTTTCAGGTTACACCGAGAACAAAGGTACAACTAGCATGAAAGATATGTGGGAAGGGCAGAATACAAATGTTGTGTGGTCATTATTTTCCTCTTCATCCTCATCCCCATTTGTTGGATTTTAATGCTGCTTTATTTAATAAAATAATTTTCAAATAAACTTGAAGATTTTATTCATGGAGACTGTAATTGCTGTACTATATGTACAGATGGTCTTGTTTTTCAAGTTTTTTAATGCAAAATCTTCTGTATATGTAAATGTGAAAAATAAACCTAAGGCGGGTTTTTTTTAGTTGTTTTTTGGTTTTTTGGTGGTTTGTTTTTCCCCTTAAAAGGTACTGTTTTATCACAGCTAGTAAAAGGCTCTGACTCCAGATTTGGGGTTAAATTAATTGCAAGGCAAAACCAATAAGCATGAGGTAGGTGCATTTGGATAGAATAATTTTGTAAAGTTATTGATTATGGTACATTCTAAATGACCACATTATAAATAATTGGAAGTTACATTGTAAATAAGGCGGTCCATTACTTGCCAGCTACTGATGTTTTGTGGAGATTTGGTTGCTTCCCTTCTTATTCCTGTTGCTGCCTTATTAAAGAATGTCAAAAAAAAAAAAAAAGTCACTTGCTTTCCTAGTATCTCCTCTACTGAAATTGTCTCAGGGAACCTATGTAATCACAAAGAAATAACATTAGGAAAGCATGTATTGTATTTTTTGGCTACTATGACATAATTTATTTTTAGACTAAACCTAGTTTTATTCAGTATTACAGCCCATAGGAAAGCAATAGGTGTGTGCTTTCATTCTTCTTTAAAAAAAACCCCAACACTATAACAGCAGCAGAAGCACCACAAAAAAACAGCCAATCAGTTTCTGATTGATTCAAGTAATTTGTTTGATTTTTTTCTTTCAGAGTAGCCAGCTGCCTGGCTAGCTTACTCAGAGGCAGAGTGAAAGACACGAGTGAGAATTGGAAAGACTTTTTTAAGACTTCAAACCTTTACCAGAGCTGATCTCTTTCAGAATTTCCATATGTGTAAATCAGTGCAGGGCATGAGTATGGAATTACAGGAGGTAATTGCAGTGCTTTATTAATAAATGTTAAGTGCCTTAAGGTCATGTAAGAGATCTAAACCAGCAGAAATTACTCTAATTTTTTTTTTTCCAAAATTACTTGTTTCTGTTTTTCTCTCTTGCCCATTTATTATTCTCAAGCTTACTCTGTCAGTGTTCTTGCAAAGTGCTTTCAGTCGTTGCATACTATTGTCTGTCTTTTATAGGATATTTTCTAAGAGGGGTAAAGTTTCTTGGTGTACAGGAATGGGTGAGGAAAATAACAAGATTACTTTCCTTTAAAGAGCATATGAATTGGAAGCTTAAAGGTGACATTCCTGATTCCACTGTTCATATAATTGCCTGTACAGTCTGGTAAGAATTGCTTATTGGTCTCTCCATCTTAACGGTTACCTCCAGCTCGATTTAGAATTTCTTCTGATCTGGATTCACGTAAAAAATATATAAAGCCATTTCAGTTTCAAAAGGAGTTGATCTCAAATATGTATGTCTATTTTTTGCCTGTAATTTACCAAGATACAGTGCTTTATGAATGGAGCTTTAAAGAACATTGAAGCGATTATTTTGTTCTTCATTTTGAATGATGCATTAACAATAGAAGGATTGCTGGAGATACGATGAATGCAGTCTGTTCAGTCTATGTTAGGAATGAGTGTTTATCCACTTTTCTTGAGAATGTTTTTGTTTGGTTTTGGATGGTTTTTTTGTAATCTTTTGGTTCAGTTCTAAAGTAAGGTCTAAGAAAAATTTGCATTTTCCCCTAACACAATCTGTCAGGAGGTATCTCTCATGGACACTCCCCCTCCTCCCATCCCTGAGACACATACTCTTAGTTGGTGTGGTGGAATTCCAACTGGAATGCGTATACATGGTTATTCATGTACATGAAGATTATTCCAGTAGTTAAATGTTAAGGAGAGAAGTAGTTGATGTTAGTAAACCTACTCATTGGATAACCGATGTGTGTGTTTTGCATATGATAGATGTGGTATTAGAATATGTTAGCTCAACAGGCACTGAAGAGATTTAAACACACTGGAATCTGGCTTTAGAATCTTAAGGGGAAAAAACTCAGAGGTTTATCATTAAAATACGAAGACTCATTGTAATGCAGAACAAGATGGGAGAGTCACTGCAACTGCAAAACACTTTTAGTCATGATGCAGATTTTGTTTACAGATGACTGACAAGTCACATCAGTGCATGCTGAGTCCCATTTGTATAGAGTCACAAGCCAGAGTAAGCCTATTAACTACTTCTAAACCAGATTATTTAGCATTTATTCTGCATTTATTATCTTTCAAGCTTGTTCGGTTTTTTTAAATAAAGCTCCACAGTTTTTACAAAAATGTAAAAGGAATTATATTACTATATGAAAAAATAATTAAATGTGGAAGGTTACTTATTGGAATGGTTATCTGTGTCTCTGACTTTCTCCTAGAGAAGAGAATCAGTATTGTCAAAATAAATGACCAGGATTCTGAGCAATGTCAAACATTTCAGGCAAACACCACCACAGGTACTTCTGTAGTTATTAGAATAAAGGTTTAACATTAGAAGTGTGTTTTCTTTGTAAGTACATATCTGTGATAATTATATATTATACAATTACATTTTGAACTCTATAGGTACATGAATTTCTTCTGCTGTGCTTCAGTTTTTTATTGTCTTGCTTTCAGTGAATTTGAGAAGCTAATGTAGGTAATTTTTATATCCTATTCAAAACTAGTTGTTAATATGCTGATTGTCGTTTCCTTTTTTTGATGGTTAGAGAAACATGGAGCTGTATTCCTGTACTCTGCAGTGTACACTCAGAGCGTGGGATTCAAAGTTTTAACGAGGCATGGAATCTTGACTGTTAGAAAACAACAAAAGCTTTAACCCTTGTGTAGAACTGACACTACTTCATTTTAAAGTCTGATTGAAAAAAAAATCCCCTAGACTTTTACATTCTAAAAGTGCTCTTATGTAAGTGATAATGCTGTGGCCCAGTGATCTCCATTGTTTCTTTCATAGGTGTAGCAAGTATGTTTCTGGGGATGTGAAATATTTTATCATCTTTAAAATGTTGAAAGAGGAGGCCTGTGCATGCACACACACATAGCATTTCTGAAAGCTCCTGCAGACACTGGACTGATTTGGTACTTTTGTGTAAAGGTGAGTTGTAAGTGATCTGTTCAAACCCATCTTGCTTCATTACCACAGGAGAGAGCAAAATTATTTTTATTAAAAGACTTTTTACATGGAAACTGTAGCTACACAATGCAAAGTTGGGATGGTTGTAACATCAAAAGAAATACAGGTGTTGAAATCTGCTTTTAGAAATAAAACATTAGAAGTGTTTTATTTCATTTACACCAAGTTAAGTTTAGTATCATTGCAGTAAGTGCCCAGCCACTGCCTATGACTTAGCTCCACAGTATGTTTGAAATATCTGAAATAGAAATGTTTATCTGAAATAGAAGTGTTTCTCTTCAGGTGAATTTATAGTGTGGCTGAAAGGATAGGGTTTCCAAGGGCTGGGAATGTGTGTGTGTGCATGTGCATATGGATGTATGGTGATAGTGGGGATTAGTGATTCCAAAACCACACACACGTAAGGAAGTTTTGCAATGATTTCAGAGTTTCACGCACTTAGCAGCAGCATCTTCAAGCAGTAATCTCTTGTGCAATATCTGACTACAGAATATTTGACAGACATTGACAGGTAGATAGGTGACTGAAAAGCTGACCTTCCCCACTGGAGGTGAGGGAAAGGTAGTTACAACCTGAGGCATACTGGGCACATTTAACATCTGTTCTATCCTCCAGGGGCTGCCAGTGTGTGTTGAATAGATAGAACACATGTTCCACCTCAAGCTTGCAACAAAAAGCCACACTTCAGTTGTCTAGTCATGCTACCCTTGTTCTGTGTTACCTTCCAGCCTGTATGACTGCAAGGCCTATGACTCCTTAGATGCCCCTGTGGAGGGTTGTGTGCCTTCATTCTGCACTCTGAAGAGCCTCAGCTCCAAACAGCTTGCCTGATGTAACTGGCCATTATATCTACAAAGCTCTTGTGGCAGTCTTTGAGTGCAGGACTGATCAGACAAAAATGGTAGCTGCTCTTAACTCCTGTAGTTACAGTGGGGTGTGTGGACATGGAATGAAAATACACATTCCCCTGTTCTCCCCACCTTGAGAATCTTTGTGAGCTATATGATCCATGTGACCTCTGGGTCGTTGGCTAATAAACACCAAGGACAGGAAAACACTGCCCATGCTGGGCCTTTTGATTGTGTTCTTAGCTGAAACCACAGTAGTATAAAGTCACAGTCTATCTTGGTCTTACACTGTAGAATCAGTGTAGACCCAGAGGTCGGTTTGGGTAGACTACGCAAAGGTGGAAATTGCTTCCTTCCCCTAGTTTCATTCTGTAGATGCTGTGTATCTGAGATTTTTAGGACGTGCAATTAGATTATATTAAGAATTATGGGAAATGCCGGAAATAGCAAAGTGTAAAATAAAACTACAAATAAATGTGAACAAGTGTTCATATCCTTGTGTGACTTAAGTAGTTTGGATGTTACTTGCATCATGGCAGGAGATGGAGTCCCCTTTATCCCTCTATTTTTTTTCTATCGTGCTTCATCCCATGAAAATATTTTTCTGAAAAAATAAGCTATTTTATTTCAAGTGCTTACTACCACTCAAATTTATCTGAAACCTCTATATGCCTCTAATCTCCACTCTTGAAGACAAATGGAGGGCAATCTTGGCAGCCGATTGATCCAGCCCAATTATATGTCTTATTTCCACACAATATATGTAGGTGGACTAGAAATTAAATGCCAAACTTTAATTCTTAGCATAACTAGTCCTCTGGACCATGTAAGGTTATATCATTTATGCTATCAAATGCATGTAAAAGTAAATACTGTTGGTATTACTGTTGGTAATACCAACCAGTAATAATCTCACTGCTGACATCTGTAGCAGAGTGACAGTAAGTATGAACTGAGTTCATTAACCAGATTAACGTTTCTGGAGGTGATATAAGATGAATATTTCTGGTTTTTACCATGCATTCTATAAATGTTACTGTTTAGCTTTTGATACTCACAGTATACTTGCTTTAGAGAATGAAGCTATCCAAAATAAATGCTGAAAATCCCAGATAGAGCATCATAAAGAGATTTGGGATGCAAAGCAGATGTTTGGGTGGAATCCAGTTTCACTTGGCATAAAGCAGCTGCAGATCCAGGTGGCTGTCAGATTTAATCTGCTTAAAAAAAAATTTCTTTTAGTTGAGGGAGGATCTCACTTCAAGGGTCAGCGTCTTGAATATTCTTTGAGTATGTAGATAGCTGGGCTTTAAAACCCAGGCTTTGTCTGTGACCTTCAGAACAGTTTTGCACTGTGGTGCTCCAGCAGAACAGAGGTTTAGAGCCATGCTGTGGAAGTCAGTTGGCAAATGATGGTAGTCACTTTTGTAGTTCCAACCACCAGGTAGAGCAGGAATTTGGATGCGGGTCTTGCACATTTTGGGCACACCACCAGCAGATGTCACGTGAGGTTCATCTTTTGGGTACAAGGTCTGCAAGCAGGGTCCTTGAGCCTCAGAAGCTTCATAGACAGAAAAGGAGATTCTTCTGGCCACTGAAAGATGCACAAATCTCATCCTGTATCCTGCATTCAGACTGGTTTTGTTGAGTAGCTGTTTAGCTTGTTTCTGAGGATAATTTTATCAGCTAGCTTGCCTGATATAGTGTAGGAGTTATTAGAGAAGATCTCACCTGGAAGCTCCTAAGTGAATGCATTTGTAAAACATGCATGAGGTCTCTGAATGTTTTTTACTTTGGTGGTGCACTGATTTCCAGACCATTTGCCACTGAGCCAAATGCTTCTTTTTTATTTGATAAATGAAAACTCAAGCTTTCTTCATGCCACAAGATTTTCTGACAAACTGCCAATACTAAACCACAGTTGTAGTTACCCAGTCCAATCTCCTAAATTCAAGAGTGGTGAGCAGCAGTCACAAGAAGTGCAAAAAGGATCCTGTGCAATGACTAGGTGCAGGATGGGACCCCCAACAAAAAAAAATCCTATTTGTAAACTTGGAATGAAACAACTGGACAAAGCATGAAGCACTTTTATCCAAAGCTGGCTGTTCATCGCTACAAGTCCAGTTGTTCTTTCAGTCCGTAAGAATGTCCTGTTCCTCTTGAGACTGTGGATTTTGAAAGGCATTCAAAAGTACAGCCCAAATAAAGACTTCAGTGGACTAACTGCTTGTTGAATGGAAGGCTATTTGTTCTTATCAGCTTCTAATTTGGTAGGTTTTAAATCAATTGACTGTCATCTTACTCACACACGAGGCTGCCCGAAGAACAGAAAGTACCAGCTTACTTTCCGTGTACCACCTATGGACATTTTACTGTGTTCCTGTCTGCTCATTGCCATCCTGGACAATCCTGATCTTTCTGGTTTCTGTCACTGTCTTTCTTTGAACCTTGCAATGTCTTTGCTGGGAATGGCCAGTGTGGTGCTCCAGATCAGGCTGTACCTCCAATTCAATGTCAAAACAGATTCTGTGTGTTGTGCTCTGTATTTAGACTACGATTGCATGTGCTGCTTGTTTTGAGGTAATATTCATGCTCTGCACGAAATAACCAGCAGAGTCAGATGTTTCTGTGACAAAAGGTCACTGCTGTACAATCATGCGGTAAAAATGCAATGTTGACTGTAATTGGACACGTAACTGGTACTGATACAAGAAAATGTAATTACTATGTATTCAGTATGTAAATGTGGTTTTCGTATGGAAACATTTAGAGCAGTACACTTATAGTAATAGGTGGCCAGATGAATAGAGACAAAATATTTGTAGATCTGCCCTTTATCAGGAAAAAGTCTTCATACGTTTTTTATAAACTTAGTAAGTCATGATTGATTATCAACCACTGAGAATGTGTTTGTTAAAAAGTGCTCTCAATTTTAATTAGAATCTATTATATTTAAGAAAACAAAGGTTGCTGTGTGTGGCAAGAATAGCTATACTTTCCACAGTATTAAGTTGCTTAATGTTCTGTAATTGGAATCAGTGTTGTTTTTCCATCGTGTCTATGCATACACAAGGCTCCATTGTGCATTCCTCAAAGCAGAAAATTTAGATTTTATCAAAATTATAAAAATACAAAGCCATTTCTTCGGGGATTTTGCCATTTAAAAATGTGTTACTCTGTCAATATTTTAAAGTAAGCTAATTTCTTCAGAACTTTAGGCGGTTTAAAACTGTGCATTGTGATTGCAGTGGTTACTACTCCATAGTGATTACAGCAAAATTTACATTGTACAAGCGGGAGGTAATTCAAGAGTACCCCAAATAAATAAGAAGTACAATATCATCAGACCTATTTAGTGCATATACTTTCTTGTTTTATGTGGCAAGGAGAGAAATCTTAAATTTAAGTGTTATATTATGACTTTAATTATGGTTCAAAAATAACCTTTGGAATACCTATCATAAATCAAAAGTTGAGTATCTACTTATAAATCACTTATTTTTTTTTCATTTGCTCCTGATGCTTTGAAATATTGGCATGTATTTTTCAGGCTTCATTCATCTGCAGTTGTGGTTCAGTCAGTTATATAGAATGTGCTCATTATGTTTGGCAAGTCTTGAAGATGTTGCAACATAGGATAGAGCTGATATTGCTCATTTAAAAAAGAACTAGCCTAAATTTTCAGCCTTTCCTCACAGGAGAGGTGCTCCACACCTCCAATCATTTTGTGGCCCTCCTCTGGACTCATTCTAATAGGTTCGTGTCTTTCCTGTACTGAGGACTCCAGTACTCCAGGTGAGGTCTCACCAGTCCATGTGGGGTCTCACTGTATCTCACCACATTCACTGAGCCTACAGACTGGGTATCTACACCAAATCTGGACAATGGTAATGGCAGAAGAAAAATAATCAATGTACTGATCCAGTTTATAACTGTACTGTCTACCTACTGCATAACTGGTGTAACATATACCCAGTGACATGAATCTGCACAGAAATACTGACAGAAGAAGCTGTGAAATAGCATGCCTGTAGGGACAGTTTGGTTTAACTGGAATAACTGGAGGTTGGCTGCAGCCTGAAGTGTCAGGGTTTATGACTTTTGAAAAAAGATTGAAACATTGTATTAATGTACTGATTTGTCTTTCCATAAATAGCCCTTTCTCATTTTCCTTACCCACCCCACCCATGGTGCTTTTGGTATCCTGCAGCACAGTTTTGTAAGCAGTTTCAGCAGCTGCTCCAGGATTTAATGAGTACTTTGAGTTAACATTCCATCTCGCCTGTAGTGTGTGACTGCAGTGTGAGCAGGGCAACACAAAACTTATTAACCACCCTCTGCTCAAAGTTGATACATATTTCCAGATGCATTATTCTGCTCCTAAAGTTCCTATCTTGTTCCCATCCTCAGCTTGTTGAACCATCATTTTGTCTGGTTTTATATTGTGGAAAAAAACTGTGAAAAACTGAATTTCCTTCATCTGTCCTCTAATTGTTTCCTTTAATAAGATGGCCTATGTATGTAAGGTAAGACATGCAGAAAAATCAGGCTGGGAGTCCTGACCTTCCCTCGCTGGTGGTTCTGTGGAAGGCAACCAAACAGGCTAAAATGCTCTTACAAGCAGGA
>NW_009910810.1:24489-25493 GCF_000696875.1 Nestor notabilis
TTGAACCCTGCCAGGGATGAGGCACCTACCACTTCTCTGGCCAACCTGTGCCGCTGTCTCACCACTTGCATGGTGAAGAATTTCTTCTCAATACCTAACCTAAATCTGTCAGCTCAAAGCCATTTCCCCTTGTCCTGCCACTACATGCCATTGTAAAAAGTCCCTCTCCAGATGTAGGCACCCTTTAGGTACTGGAAGGCTGCTCTAAGGTCTCCCTGCAGCCTTCTCTTCTCCAGGCTGTCCCTATAGGAGAGGTGCTCCAGCCCTCTGATCATCATCGTGGCCCTTCTATACACTCACTTGAGCAGGTCCAAATCCTTCTTTATCTTGTGGACCCCAGAGCTGAATGCAGTAGCAGGTGGGGTCTCATGAGAGCAGAGAGGAAGAATCACCTCCCTCGACCTGCTTGACACGCTCCTTTTGATGCAGCCCAGGACACAGTTGATCTGCATAATGGTTTTAAGATTATGAAAACAAAGATTATTTTTTTATTTTAATCTTCCAGACTATATAAGGGTGGTGAGGTACTGGAACAGGTTGCTCAAAGAAATGGTAAATGCTCCATCCCTGGCAGTGTTCAAGGCCAGGCTGGACAGAGCCTTGAGCAACATGGTCTAGTGTGAGGTGTCCCTGTCCATGGCAGGGGGGGTTGGAACTAGATGATCTTAAGGTCCTTTCCAACCCGAAACATTCTATAATTCTATAATAAGCATGACTTCCAGTGACATTTACTGTGAAGCCACCTCCTCCTTTACCAACTGCATACGACTGGAATAGTAAACCTTGCAGTGGGTAGTTTGACCTTGTATTCTGTTGCCTGGGTCAGTGTGGAGCTGCATCTGCCACAGTCCTGCTCTGCCGTTCCTCTTTCTCTCTGGACTCATCTGCTGTGGCAGTCCTTGCTATATCCGCTTCGGAAAGGGGTGCCTCAGACAGCTGCCACTCGTTCCATGTTCATAAGAGAGGGTAGCTGAGGGGGGTGATGCGGGCCGGGGCGGGAGGGG
>NW_009910810.1:25508-25845 GCF_000696875.1 Nestor notabilis
GGGGTGTGGAATTAGGTTGCGGCTGCCGCCATCCCTCTGCTGAGGGGAGCAGCCCGCGGGTGCCGGGGAACGGCGTCGCGGGGCTCCGTGACAATTCTGCCTCTTGCTGCGGCCTCTGGCTTACTCCCGGAGAGCGTGTTGTACCTTGAAATGGACCATTCTGCCCTGTAATGACTTTCAACTCTCCTCAAGTGTTAGAACAGTGTTTCCAGGAGAAAGCGGGGGGTGGGAGTGAGTGGAAATTTAACAAAAGAAAAAAAAAAGGTCATAGGGAAGGAAATGGAGGTTTGATAGAAAAGGGACACATACGGGAGGAGAGGAGCTGGCAGCGGAAGCC
>NW_009910811.1:0-248 GCF_000696875.1 Nestor notabilis
AGGGACCCGCACCCTGTCCGCAACGGGTCCAGCCACATGGCACCAGGGACATGGCTCTGAAAGACCATGACATCACCCTGCACCCTCAGTTCAGCCCCTTGGGTTCATGGTGGCATGGCCAATGCTGGCTCCTTGGGCCACCCTTTCAGTCCTGCTTCACCACTGGGGATGGCGCAGTGATGGCCAGCGTGGCTGAGCCAGTGGTCCCTTCCATGGGGATCCTGGGCTGGATCCTGTCCCAGAGGGCT
>NW_009910811.1:348-691 GCF_000696875.1 Nestor notabilis
AGGACTCACCCTCTTGGTTCCATGGGGCCAGGACTTGGCTGTGCCAGCCCCAGGCTGCCTCATGGGTGCTTCTGGAGCTGATTTGTGGGTTACAGGATCCAGAGGAAGTGGGAAGGAGATGGCCTCAATAATCCAGGAGGTGCTGAGGCTGGGAGGATGCTGCCTCCATCAGCTCCTGGCACGGTGCGGGGCTCCTCGCGTGGGGGACACCGCCTGTGCTGGCTCCGGCTCCGGCAGGGATGGAGGATGCCCACCCTGACCTTGGGATAAACTTTTTGCTGGCTCAGCACAGGGCCAGGCTCGGCAGAGGCAGCAGCCAGGGGTCCAGTGAGGGGCTGAGGGG
>NW_009910812.1:0-5939 GCF_000696875.1 Nestor notabilis
AATAAATATAAAAAATAAATGTCTAAATATCATTACACATAGGTGTAAGAATACATGCCTGTGCATTACTTTCAAGGTTTTTAACTGTCTTTGTATGTGTGACTTCTTCTGTATTCATGTCTGAAATTCAATCTATAACACAGTAATATAATTTAGGTAAAATTCTTTTAAATATCGTGCATATATTTAGCTATATATACACATCTATATGTATGGTTTAGTATTAATGCAGTAGTATGGAATTGTCTATATCTGCATTTATTTCATGGTCTGTTGACTCCTCATTGACTTCTTTAGTACATTTTAATAGACATAATATGAAGCACTTCCTAGGGCAATTTTTCTCCACAGAGGATATTATCAGAGTTTCATTGAGATGACGGTGGGGTTTAGAATCTGGCATTAGATACTAAGCTAGTACGTTATCTGGAAGCTTACAATAAAATAGAATTTCTGGGAAAAGTATCCCAAAATGTGCAAGGATGGGTGTGCAATACAGAAATAGTGTAATCTCCTCTGTTAATCTCATTAAATAATGAAACTAAAGTTTCCCCCACCTGGGAATTGACTTGGTCCTATGGAAAACAAAGTTTCATCATTGAATTCATGATGAACAAGACCAGACCCTAAATGAGGAAAGCCTATGCCTGTTTTCTCCTCAAATGTGTCAATTTTTTTGTTCCCATTTCTGTATGTGTACACCAAATAAAAGCTTCTAACCTGTTTCACCGAAGGAATAAGGCAGAACATTTATATTAAAACAAAATAAAGCTAGAAGTATGCAGGGACAATGTCCATCTGGTCCATCCTCTTGCCCTACAAGAAATGTATTCTTTTACATGTACATGAAAAGAGTTCTTCCTCACATTTAACTTTAATTTTCTACTGTTCTGCATAGCAGCATCTGTGTCCTATCCTATTAGATATAATACAGGACAAGCACTGGGTCCACTTTGGTGTTTCTGAGAGTTTCTGGCTTCTCTAGCACAAAACAAACTAAAATCCATCTCACCACTTCTGTGATGCATTCACCTCAGTTGACCTCTTTGTTCTTCAGATTTTCCTTAAGAAAGGTGAAAACCCTTATATTTCTTCAGAGTCAATGGTCTCTAAAATAATGAACTATTTATGGGAACAGTCAATTCAGCTTGTAAATAGTTTTTGAAATTCACACAGGTTCGAGAAGCTCAAGATCAAGCCTATGTAAAAAAGAGGTAATATCATTATTTTATGTAAATTTTAAAATTCCACAGAACCGATCATGTATTAGATTCTATTGCAGTTTTCAATAAGAAGTTAGTGAACATAATTTTTACATTTGAATGTATGATGACATACAGTATTGTCTACCAGTACAAAACAGGGTATACAACAAACTCTGTTTTAATGTCTGAGTCTTCTGTAGATGTTAGTGAGTAATTTATTGCACTGGAGCAGGAGCAAGGCCTAAGTGTCCAGTACTGCACTTAGGTCTGGGACATAAGAAGAACGTGGAGCTATTGGACAGAGTCCAGAGGAAGGCCATGATGATGATCAGAGGTCTGAAGCACCTCTCCTGTGAAGACAGGCTGAGAGAGCTGGGGCTTGTTCAGCCTGGAGAAGGCTCAGAGGAGATCTTACAGCAGCATCCAGTGCCTAAAAAGGGCCTACAGAAAACCTGGAGAGGAACTTTTTACAAGGACAAGTAGTGGCAGGACAAGGGGTAATGGCTTTAAACTATAAGATTGTAGGTTTATATTAGAAATTAGGAAGAAATTCTTCACTATGAGGGTGGTGAGGCACTGGAACAGGTTGCCCAGAGAAGCTGTGGCTGCCCCATTCCTGGCAGTGTTCAAGTCCAGGCTGGATGGTACTCTGAGCACCTTGGTCTAGTGGAAGGTGTCCCTGCCCATAGCAGGGGTGTTGGAACTAGATGATCTTTAAGGTTCCTTCCAACCCAAGCCATTCTGTGATTTTGTGTCCTTCAGCTTCGTGTTCACTCTGTTCTGTTCAGTTAACACACTTCTCCATTGCTGTGACAATTTAAAAGCATTTATTCTGTAAACAGTCAGCTTTGTGCAAACAGACCATTAGCATTAATCATATGACTCTCACATGATCTGTTGACAAAAAAAGTGTTTGCAATAATTTCTTGTCCATGACAAATAAGTAGTTGGTGTGAAATTAAAAATAACAATTGAAAAGGAAGGTTAGGAGAACTGATCTCTTGATACCATTTAATTTCACTATTAAAATATGAAAAGCCATATTCTAATTAGTGCAAACATGGAAGATGGCATTTCTGTTTATCAAAATGAGTTTTTACCTACTTTATCACTGACCCTGCTGCATAAATTAACGTTTGTATTTCCTGATATATTTCTCCTTGGAAAATTCTGAAGAATTTTAACTTACCAGAGTTCAAAATGTGCAACTGCATACAAATAATTGAATAAAATGAATCATTGGCACTGACTATTAAAAAAAAAAAAAGATACTTTCTTGGTCTTACCTAAACAATTTTATGGTATTAAAACTTTACAGCTTTCAACACATGCACCTTCACTAGAGTTTGACTGAACACTGCTATGCAGCCACTGAAAATAACTTGCATTAGGGCTCCTGCCTAACAGGAAATTGTGTGAACCTGAACCATAGCCCAGTGAATTCAGCATCAGGTTTTTTCCTTCAACTTTAATTGGCACTGGATCAAGCCCTCTGCACACGATCTCCCATTTCTTCGATATTAAAGGGATGATTATGACTGTCAAAAAATGTTTTTCCTTTCAATATCTATTCAAAGAGAGATTTTGAAAACCATCCTAAGACTCTGGAAAACGAAAATCAGACTTGGATTTGTGTGTCAAATAATAATCTTCAGAAGCTTGTTATATTGCAGATGGAGATTTTAGCTGCCATGTTGTCTTTCTAAAAATAACATGCAGTTTTCCAGTGAGCATGCAGTCAACTAGCAAACCCAGTGTGCATTTATATCACAAAGAATCATCTGAGAAATCCATCTTTATAGGTTTCTATAATCAAATTGGGAAAACTGATAATTTTATACATGAGAAAAAATATTTCTAAAATCTTTAAAAACGTAACACATCTCAAAGTCCTTTTATGCTTCACAGTGGAAGAAAAAAAAGACCACAGATGACAGTGATAAGGAATAGACTACCTAAGAACTAATCGACATTTTTTTTAAGTGACAATACTGGCAAACCACAAGACTGGAATGTTAAGATATTTACTGTAAGCCAAGAGGAAAAGATTTATATGCATTATCTCCAAGCGAAAATACAATAAAATCTATTTTCAGGCTTGAAATAAAATACAGCCAAAAGACAATTTGTGACTTTGAGCCCCTGCCTCCTTCTTATGTTATAAAGGATCCCCAAATTTTCCAGCACCATGATGGCCCTTTTTTTTAAAAGGCAGATACTGTTTAGTTAGGAAGGCACTTGTATGGTTTTTTAGTCCTGATCCAATTCCTACTGTTGCCAGTGGGATATTTTCTGTTGATTTCAGTGGAAATAAAAAGAAGGTCTTTAACTTAAACTTAGTATTTTATATTAAAATGGTTGCTGATAAGAGAGATTCATGACTGTCACAGTGGCTTACCAGTAAGTTGATGGGACACGAACAGTGTATTTTTTGAACCAGTTGTAAGGCAGAAAAGCTGAGGTTACTATTTGGATTCCCTGACAAAAAGTTGCAATTGTTTCACTTATAGGTAAATGTATTCTGGCTATTCCCAGAGTGACCTTGGCCGCCAACTGTGTTGCCCTTAGTGTCAGCAGAAAGAAGGCTGTTGGTGTCAGTGGGCTTTGGATCAGGCTTTAAGGACAGAGAAAGCTTGCTTAAGGAGGAGAACAGACATAATGAATAGCCCTGAATTCCCAGGTTTTGTCACTTCCTTAGGGTTTAGAATATCAACAAGACACTCTAGACCCTGGAGAATAATTGTTGTAAGTAAATAGTTTTGACCCTGTATGTTTCTACAACTGTATACAAGAATAAAGAAGAACAAACCTCTCTGACTTACAAAAAAAGGCAAGTATTTTATTTATCAATAGATATTTTAGCTGCTTTTTACACCATTGCAATGACTAAACAAATAGCATAAAATAAACAAAGGAGAGTATAAAATCACTTTATTCCAGCTGGTATCCCAAGACAACCTTTTGACTAAGTACAGAGTTAGATGTTTCAAGTATGGCACTTATATAAATAAGAGCAGAGAGAAGGTGATATATTCACAGTTAAAAGCAATGAACTCTGTTCCTTTGGTATGTGTGTCATAGCTGACTGTAGGTAAATACATAACTTGGCTGGCATAAACCAACTCCATCTGACTCATGCACATACTAGGGAATGAACTGAAATGTACTGATATACTCTGCAGATCACAACTAATGTAAGATGATTAAGGTCTCTGGTGTGTGTGTGTGGACAGGCAAAAAAAAAATGTCAAAATTATATTCAGCATTTATTGTTTAGCATAACTAATTGATGCACAAACTATGATAGAAAATAGCCAGCAATACACACCAGGAATAAACTCTGTGATTTAGACAAGCAAAATAATATAAGACATCTGTGAGATAGGTGAACATAGATATACTTATTGAGCTGCGGTCAGGCTCCTTACAGTGCTATTAACCCTCTGTTTAAATCATGCTTACATCTGCACATTGCAACCATTTCCCCCACCCCACCCCATATAGAGTATCCTTGCGGATTTTTAATATGAACATTCTACACATTTACAACAATTAGTCAGACAGTCCAAACTGTAAACTTATCCTAATGATGACCAAAAAGCTGTTCCACCGACAGGTAACACCCAATCATTAGAAAGAAAAGTAGGAATAATAGTAGCTGTGCTGTAAGGCTAGATCAAGCGCTGGGTTTATAGGTGGTTTTTCAGTCTTTTACATAGCACTGCATTCTGCAGCTAGTTCAGTAAGTGCAGATCCAATACGTTAATGGCTTTCTTGGTGGTTTGATAAAATGCTTGCCTAAGCAATGTACCTTTCTCTAATGGTATCTGGGTCTGTTCCACCTGGCACAGTGTTTCAGTTCTGTCACAGCCTCACACATAAGCTGAGTCACTTGACTGAGTCCTGCCAAAGTTGGGCATGCTCATTCTTGGCAGGTCCTTGTTTCTGATTTCGTATATGGATTTCCTTTTTGCCTGTACGCCTCTCACTGCCATTTTGATCTTTCTCCAGCCCAAGTGGTTCAGTTCTGCCAAATTGAGCACCACACAAATCCCACTGACAGCAAACATGAATACCAAGAATACAGTCTTCTCAGTGGGTCTAGAGACATAGCACTCTACTTCTTTAATGCAAGGGTATCGGTCACATTCATACATGGAAGGGACATTGAATCCATACAGAAAATACTGTCCCACTAAGAATCCAATCTCTAGGGCATTTCGAAAGACCACTTGGATAATATAAAATCGAGAAATGCCTTCTTGCCTCCTCATCTTTGATTTTGTAGTTCTGATAGCAGGATTGGGGATTTCCTTCACTTCTAAGCAGTCTGGTTCTGCCTCTTTGGTGGAGTTCTCAGTGTTCTGCAGCACTCCATTGACAATGGTGTTCTTGATTTTCTTACTGTCCTCACGCTTCATGGAATCCTGGTCCCTCTCCAAGGTGAGGAAGACAGTGGAGTACCTCCGTTCCCTCTGCTTAGCAGACTGGTGAACAGAGTATGTTATGAAGCAAAGGCTGGGAGTGCACACCATGATGATCTGGAACACCCAGTACCTTATGTGAGAAATAGGGAAAGCCTGGTCGTAACAAGCCTGGTTGCAGCCTGGCTGCAGCGTATTACACACAAACATAGTTTGCTCGTCATCGTACACCGTCTCCCCTACAATGGCCACAATGAGTATCCTGAAGATCACCACCACCGTCAGCAGGATCCTGGAACAGAGAAGCCCG
>NW_009910813.1:0-499 GCF_000696875.1 Nestor notabilis
GGCAAATGGGGCCCCTGGGGGCTGAGCAGCGTGGCAGGCAGCAAGCAGAACCTGCCCTGGGCATCAGGCTGAGCAGGGCCCCAGCAGAGGTGACACCCTGCATGTGGATGATGCACCTCTGCCCTTGCAGTTGCCCTCCATGGGATCCAGCTCCATCTTCCTCCTTGGGAAGGGGGGTACGTTGGGCACCGGGGCAGCCACCCGAGGAAGAGCCCCCCTGGCTTGTTGAGCTCCCCGTTGGCTCTTGAAAGGCTCGTCAGGAGGCAGGTGAAGGCAGCAAGTCTTGGGCATGGCACATGCTGGGTTTCAGGTCACGGAGCTGCTGTCACCACCTGGGGCCATCCCCACACAGCCTGGTGACCGGTGCAAGCACACCAGCTCCCCCAGAAGTCAGGTGCTGGAGCAGAGAGGAGAAGAGAGAATGGGAGACCTTCCCGAGGTGACGGCTGGGGCTGCATGTCCTCGCAGCGATGGCTCATTGCAGCCGTGTCAGGCAGGC
>NW_009910813.1:643-11566 GCF_000696875.1 Nestor notabilis
CCCCCGCCCCCCCCCCCCCCACGGCCACGTGTGCTGCCAGCCCCGTCCCTGTACCAGGCAGTGCTTGCCACTGCGGGGCCATCAGCGTCTTTCCATGTGTGTGATGTGTCAGACTGTGTGTGCTGTGTGCTTGTTTACATGGGAAGGAGGCAGCGGAGGGAGGGGGAAGGGATGACTTTGAGGGAGGCCTCAGAAAAGAAAAAAAAACCAAACTGAGGAGGAAAAATAAAACAACCCTGAGGGAAATTCCTCTGTTCCCAGTGCTTGCCACTGCGGGGCCATCAGCGTCTTTCCATGTGTGTGATGTGTCAGACTGTGTGTGCTGTGTGCTTGTTTACATGGGAAGGAGGCAGCGGAGGGAGGGGGAAGGGATGACTTTGAGGGAGGCCTCAGAAAAGAAAAAAAAACCAAACTGAGGAGGAAAAATAAAACAACCCTGAGGGAAATTCCTCTGTTCCGTGATATGAAGCAAAAAGCATTTATTTTTATGGCAATTAGGGATGGCTGAGCATCCCTGGAAGCCGCAAGATAAACATGCCCAGCTTTGTCTGCTCCGGGCACTTGCCAGCCCAGCTCTCAGCGGGTGCTGAGCCCCAGCGGGGTGCAGCCCATGGGGAGGGAGGAGGACTGGTTCCCACATGGGGTTTTCTCTGCCTGTCACTGACATAAGGAGATCGGGATGAGTTTCCTTTTTCCTTCTGAAAAGCCATTTTTCAGGGAAGGAGCCTTGCCTCACAACGCAAGGGCCCCCACTCCATCCACACTTTGTTTCTGCACCAGAACCTCATTTATGCACGGCCACAGGGTAGACCTGAGCCATATCCCCCCAAAAACAGCTCTCCCAGCACTGGAAGGTTTGCTGAGTGTTCCCTAGGCTGTGCAAAGGAGCTGAAGTGTGAGTGGGAAGCAAGGCAGGGCTCTGCCTGTAATGCCCCTAGGCTGGAGGGATCACCCCAGGAGGGGAGACTCCTCTATGTCTCCTGCTGCAGCTCAAAGCCTTGGCTGCAGGAGAACGAAGTTCACCTTCTGGCCCACCGAGGCCCTACATAGGCTCGTGCTGGCATCGCAGCATCCTTCGGGGGGACTTGGCTGCACATCAGTGGTACCAGAGGTGAATTTTCCCTTTGCTGCTTAAATTCAGAAGCGAAATGCCTGACTCTCCCATTAGCCGACCAGAACTTGTTGGCCTGACTTCACAGTAACACTGGCAAACTGTGGCAGGAAGGGGAGACTCCCATTTTAAGGCTCTTTCCCAGCAAAATGAGGTGCAAGGGCCCTTCTTCACACGGCGGAGTTTGCAGCAGCACTGGCAGTGCTCAGCTCCCCATGGCACGGGCCAGCCCTGCACCTCCACCACCACTCCTCAACTAAGTGGCAGTGATGTGAAGACAGGAACAGGCAGAAAATCAGGTCAGCTGGAAACGCCTCACCATCTCTTCCTTTCATGTCTCCCCCCATCTTCCTCTCTTGGGGAAGGCAGGTCTCCCGCCGAAGCCTGAGGGGGATTTTGTCCATAACCACACAGCAAATCCTCAACGCATGGATGGGGGGAGAAACCTCTCACTGTGGTCTCTTCTGCAGTCTGGAAGCCAATCGCAGAGGCAGGGTGAGTCTGAAGCCAGCAGCCATTTCAGTACTGCAGTGAGTCATCCCGAAAGGCGCTCAGCTTGTGGCAGCTCCCTTCCTTTCTTCTTTCTGCCTTTTTTTTTTTAATAGCTGATGTAGCAATAAATTAAATAAATAGGGGAATATATGTATGAATATAGCATGTCTGCAGAGCTCCTTTAATTAAAAGAAAAATCTTCAAGCACTTTTCAGTCCCTTGGACGTCCACTGTGAAAGGCCGGAGCTGCTGGGTACGTGCCACGCGGGAGATGGGATGGAGCGGGATGAGTGCTGGCACACCTGCGAGCACAGAGGATCCATGGAGCCGGATACCGACGGGGGCTGTTTAATGCCAGGGACACAGACACAAAGCGTTTCACAAATAGTCCTTTCCAGAGGGAAAAAGCGAAATTAGGGCAGATGCAAAAGCCTGCTCTTGAGATCCTCACTGTCAAAGACTTAATACATGGGTTTTCCTTAGTACTCTTTTTTCCTCTGGTGTTTTCTGTGCTCACTGGTGTGTTTGTGACCCCCAGGCCTCCCGTGAGGGAGGGGGGTTGCCGTGGCTGGAGGGGTTTGGCTTTCTCCTTCCCATGCTCTCTGCTGTCCCCATACAGCCTTGCCTATCCCCAGAGCAAGCCCACAGCATGGTGAGGAGGGAAAGCTGAGCCATGATGACAGCATCCTCTGAGCAGGAGGAGGGGAGTAAGGACCACCAGCTCTGGGGGTCCCATCCCTACAGTCCCCATCTTCCTCCCAGAGCCACAGGGTTTATTTAGGCACTGCTGACGGGGGGATATCAGCCTGTTTTCTGCTGGAAATTATTTAGCCAGCCTCCTTGAGACTCTGGACCCCCTGGATTCATCTGCAGCATCCAGCCCCCTGCAGTAGGGCGACTGCATTGCCGTCAATCTGCAGCAGCATGGCACAGGCTCTTGGTGTATTGCCTGGCAATGGCACACAGCTTTGACAGCAGGGGCAGCCGGGGGATGAGCGGGTCCCCAGCCTGGCCCCCAGAGGAACCCCACAGCTGGGGATGTCACGTCACCCCATTCCCCAACACTCCAGCATCCTGTGGGTCAGATCGCCCATCCTGCAGCTCCATCAGCCCAAGTCCTGCTCCTTGGCTTGAGGTATCCTCTCCATACATGGGTGATGTCTGCAGGAGGGAGAGGCAGACGTGAATGGAAAAAGCCAGCAAGTCCCTATGGCATCCTTCAGAGCCTCAAGACCTGAAGACCCTCTGACATCCCAGCCCCTCTCACCACCTCCAGCACTGCTCTAGCCTCCTGTAGGGGCCCAAAATACAGCATCCTTGCAGAAATGGGTGAGCTTCTTCCCCTCAGCCCATGCACATACATCTCCAGCTGTAATTCTGTCTACACTCACACCCCTGCCAGCAAGAGGGAGCTGGAGGCTGGGCTGCAAGAGGAGCCCGGCACTCCCCAAGAACCTCAAACTACTGGGGCACTTCCACCTGCAAAATAACAACAGTGACAATTCATCAGCAACTTATAGGTTTGGCTTGACATTTCTAGCTGTGTCATCACATCTGGGCAGGGACTGAAGGGACCCAAACCCAGTGGACACTCTTTGTACCCAGCTGTGGTGGAGAGGCAGAGCCCCAGGGCAAGTTTGCTGCTCCCACCAATACCATCCCCTCACCTAAGTTTGCTGTGGGATGAAAGTACCTGAAGAATCCACTGTCTCAGGGAAACAGCATCTTTATCCTGACCCCATTACTGCATGGCCCCAGGAAGGCTGCAGACCTGGGGCAGGATAGCAGGGATGTCTGACAGCTCCTTGGCCTCCAGGTAGATATCCCTCTACTGCTACACAGAGAATCCCTTCTGTCTTCATGTCAGAGCCCAGATTTTGGAATGCCAGCTATAGATTTTTCCCTGCTGTACAGCTGGCCTGGCTGCTCCTCACTGTAGTTTTGAGGGTTTTTTACCACGACTCTGAGCAAGCAGCGAAGGAGCAGCCAGCGAGGCAGAGGGAGATCCAAGGATGAGAGCTCACTGGCTGGTTGGGAGAGGCACAGGCCCTCATTCCTGCAAAATGCACATGGGATCCCATGCTTCATCGCCTCCTTCCACCAGCATTGCCATGCTGAGGGCACACATCACTCTCCCATTGATTTAAAGAGCTCAGGGCTTGCCATTTTAAGTAGATTTAGATTACCAAAAGAGGACACATCTACCTTCTTTCCAAAGTCTTGGAGCAGTGGAAGAAGCATTTGCATCCCAAGGAAACACCCACTGGTATTTCCAGCCCGTGCCAGGGTGCAGGTGGCACCCAGGCAGACACCCCGCTTTCCTGCGCCTTGGAAGGAGCCTCCTGGTGACAATTCAGAACAACATGCTATTTTTAGTGGCCACAGTGCACTGAGCCTGGGAGTCAGGACGTGAGTCCTGAGTGCTGGCCCAGCCCTGTGCCGGAGACCAGGACTAATGTGAAAAGCAGTCGTGCATCTCTGAGGGTGCTCGGAGCAGCAGGCGGCTGCCCTGGGCTCATTACTGTGATCGAGTCACAGGAGCTCCTGAAGCAGAAAGGTATTTGGGCAATGGCCTGCTGCCTGCTTTTGGCCTCTGCTCGTCAGGCTCCAGTCGTGTTGGGACCAGGGTGTTTCTCTGATTTGTACCATATCTCTGATTTGTGCCTTGAAGGTCCAAACCTCTCCTTTTGCCTGCCTGTGCAAGAACATGACAGGGCGGTCTGTGACGCTGTGCTGCTTTTGCCCATCTCCCCCTGATTAATGTAAAACCCAGCTCCATGAATCATTCATGAAGCTTTATTTAGTATAATGATTTCTGACATCCAGTGCCTGGGAATAGCATTTTGGGACAGACCGTTTGCGACTGGCGAATGAGCTGACGTTTATCCCATCTGAACTGGGAATGTACAGAAGGGGAGGGAGAGGGGCGAAGCAGCCGTGCCTCCTTCCGAGGGAATCACAGGTTGCTCTCTAATTAGCCAAACGTGTAAAAGCTAAATATTGACATAGCTTTGCGGTTCCCTGTGTCTTGCAATCACATTGCATGTTATTAACCTACATAGTTGTTGGGGAAAGGAGCATCTGTGTGCGCCTTGGCACAGGCAGGGCTGAAGAGACAGGAATTTCCCTGTGTGATTCTGTTGGTGCTAACGAGAAGCCAGTGTGGGGCCCAAAGGAGCTGGGAAATGACTTCCCCTCCTCAGATGGAGAGTGGCAGGAGTTCATCTGGGCTGCCCTATAACATAAATAGCCCACCCTCCTCTTCCACAGCACCTTGTTATGGGGAGTCAGTGGTTTCAGCTGGGAGGGTCTCTCTGCAGGTGAGTGGCCCCCTTTGGAAGGGAGTGTGTGGGTGCCTGTGCTGGTGGATTTGGGGGTGATGGTGAGTTTATGACCCTGAACTTGCCTTAGCATGTGTGTGTGCCATGAGTTGGGAACTGTGCTTTAGTTTGGTGTGTGAGCAGTGGCTGTTGCGGGACATGTGCCTATGGGAGATGCTTTGCTTGCTTCTGGTTCTTTCCTCCCTGTAAGCTGCTTTGTGTGAGTCTTCAAGTGCTTTGTCGGTCTTTGCTAGAGCTGTTATTTGCTTAACATCCCAGCTGCTTGGCTGAATGAAGGCATCAGCCTGAAGAGGGACTGTGGGTCTGGCCCTGGGGCCGAGAGCTGGGGCTACAGAGAGGACATGGGAGAGGAGCCTGACAGCCCTGCCTGTGCTGCTGCCCAGCCTCCTGCTGAGCTCTTGCACATGCCTTCATACAGAGAGGCTTACTGCAGAGGAAAAATGCTTCTGTCTTCTCTGCTCTCTTTCTGCATGGGGACAAGGGACTGCTGGCATGAAGGGATCTCCCCCAGCTACAGGGTGCTGCCAGGGCCTCGTTTTTCTGCCTTCCTTTCCTTTTGGTTCCCTGGCTCAGGAAACTCCTGCCAACATTTGACAGGGTTCCTGGGTGTGCAACCTTGTGCGGCTGCAGCAGAGAGCAGCCTGGTGAGGAATCCTGGTGGGATGAATGGGGATGGAGCCAAGCGGCTCAGCACAGCTCTGCTGTCTCTTGGCCGTCATGGGGCACACAGAGCTGCTTCTGCATCAGATCGAAGGGCTTCATCACAAGTAGCTTGTGAGGCTTGGCAGCACTTCAGGCAGGAGAGACATTGCAGTGTGCTGCTCTGGCACCCTTGCACCATGGCACCATCCCCTGCCAGACCCTGCTGCCCTGGGGTTCCCCAGCAGGCAGAGGCTGGCTGTGTGCACAGCTGGGCTGATGTGCTCGAGCCAGGCAGAAGAGACAGCTTCCATCCCAGCTGTTTCAAAGCTTCCCAGTGGCAAATGCAGCCTCCCTTCTCTATGCAATTGCAGGTTGAGGCTTTGCCCTCCCGGCACTGTGGGGCTAGTGCTGTGTGTTCTCCTCGCTGTGTTTGGGGAGGGCACCTAAAAGGGTTATTGGTGCATCCTGGCCAGGCAAGCTAAGGCATGTTTAGGGCAAAGCCTCCTGAGCACAAAAAGGGCATCCCTGTGTCTTCAGAAAGAAATAGCTGGAGGGCATCAGCTGGTGTGAGGCAGCTCTGGCTCCGACTACGCCCTCCCGGCTGCTGGAGAGGGACTTGGTCCAGGAGAGGAGCTGAGTATTCCATCAGTCACCCCACAGAAGAAGGCACAGAGTGAGTTTATACATCTGTTGACCTTCAGCAGTGTGAGGACGGCTTATTTTTCTGCGGAGGCGTGTGTATATATGTATTATGGTGGGGACCAGCATGGTATTGGCTTCTTTTCCCACTGGAAATACCGCTGCTCTCTGCAGAGGTGATGAGGGCTGCACGTAACACCTGAGTATGGGCAGATCTGCTCAGCCCAGGGTATTTTCTCCTCTGGATTTTGATGCAATTGCTGCATCCTGCTGGGACAACAGCTTCCTGCTCCTGGGCCAGGCTAGCTAAATAACCCTCCCTTTTCAAAGGTTTTCAAAGCTGTAGTAATTCTTACTGGGCTAGTTCGAATCATCTCTTGAAAAGGTCTTGCATCACTCCTGAGCACCAAACTGTTCTGTATTCAGACCCTGACCACCCAGCCTTCTGAGCCATAAAATATGCATGGGAAAGGCTTCAAGAAAATATTAAGAAGATGTTTGAGTGTGTAAGGGGTGTGCTGTGGGTGAGACCTGACTTTTCCACCCACTGCCCTGTCTCCATCTCAGAGTGGTCCAAAGCACATTTCCGTGGGGAGCAAGGCTGCCTCTGATGTTGATGGCCCCCTGGGGAGACACTCCAGATCCATCCCTTGGGATGTCAGGGAGTACTGAATGTTTCCTTTGGTCCAATAGGCCCCAAAACCCCAGTGCTGAGGGAAGGTGGAGTAAGCCAGACCTGCTGCATTCCAAAGGAGCTGCACAGCTTCCTGCCCTTCAATGGCGCTGCTGCTGCAACATGCTGTGATAGCTGTTTCTCACCCAGAGCTGAATCCTTGTGTGCAGCCTTTGCCCATGTCTTTTTTTTCTTTTTTTTTTTCCCCAGGACTGGATCTGGTGGGCTCTTCCCAGGAGAAGGTCCCACAGCAGCAATCCTTAAGTCCCCAGGCAGAGCAAATGAACCCCTCCATCTGCAGGCTGCTCTAGCCCTGGGGAAGCAGATGACACAAGAAGAACCCACATGGAAACATCTCTCTGGCACAGGACTTGCTGCTTTTCCTGCTGTCTTGCTGGCACATACCTAGGATGCAGAAGGAAATTCCCTTCCTCCCCAGAGACCTGGATCCAAAGGATTTTCAGTCAAAGCACGCTGCCAGGAGCTTACCACAACCAGTGACCCTGTCCTATGCATATTGTGGGTGGCTGTGGTGGTGAGCTGGGTGTTGCTGTAAGTGCTGTGCTTAGTGGCAGGGACCTGTTCCTGGAGAGAGGATTTGTTAATGCAGGTGGATGTACACAGTTGGTTCATTCCCTCAGGGATTTCTAACTTGCTGCTTTCTGTTTGGGAACACTGCAGGACTGAGGCAGACCAGATGTCCCCATAGCATCCTCTGGCCTCAAAGCCATCTCCTGCCTGGCTGTGGCAGCAGTGACATTGGCAAAGCTGGTCAGGAGGAGGGACCTTTCCAGGCCATCGCATGGAGATGTGGAGACCCCAGGCAGCAGTTTTTGGGAGGATGTACCCCTCCTGTGCTGCTGCCTTGCCCTTGTCTCAGTGGAGGAGCTGCTACATTGGGCTGTGTGGGACCATGAACACTAACCAGCTGTGAGGCACCCCATGCCTGCAGCTCTGTGCTTAATCAAACCAATTAGCAATTTAATCTTGTTAACAAACCAAGATAATTGCAGCATTATCAAATTAGGTGGCTGTATGGCAATGCCTGCTTAATAGCTGATAATGACTGCCTGTGGTCTGTGACTAATGACTGGCAGGAGGTGTAATGAGGCTTCTTTGGGCTGCCTGGGTAGGGCATGGCTGGAGGAGTGCTGGGGCTCTGCCCCTGTCGTCCTATGGCTTGTGTGGCCACAGGGCTTCCTGCTCAGAGGGGTGGGTTGGTGTAAGGGTGGTAGAGTTTTCCCTGGTAGGACACTGCACTGGTCAGAAGCAAGGTCTGATTTTACATGGAATGTAGCTGTTGAGCTCCCAGCCCTTGTTCTGTTGGATCACCTGGTGTTTCCAGTATCCCCTGGCAGGCAGTTATCCCTTCCCTCCCTTGGCTGCCAAGCAGAAGTGGCCTTTCACCATAGAAGGACTTCCTCCTTCTCAGACACTGAATGATTTCTGAGTATTTCCCTCCCTTCCTCCAGTTCTTCCACGGTCACCCCCATGGAAGGACTTGCTCCAGCAGATGCTCTTCCCAGCCTTGGCCGGGTAGCATCCCATGTCTGCTTTGGGCCTGATCCCACAGCCAGAGGCTTTATCCTGCTGTATTTGTGGGTGATTTTAATATCTGGCCAGTTCATGCTGCTCTTCAGATGCCTTGTTCATGCCTGGCAGTGGGGATCATTAGCTCAGCCCTTGCAGCAGCAGCTTATGGGGTCTGCCTGGGGCTTGAAGGAGATGGAGGGAAAGTGCCTCCTCCCAGCTACCACCCAAATGCTCCTTTCCCCCTATTGCCCAGTACTCGCTCATCTTCCTCTCTGTTCTTTCTACTCCATGCAGACAGACCAGCTCCTCTCTCAGAATGGGCTGGGTCTGCTTCTTGAGAATGTGATGATGGGATGCATGAGCCTTGCATCAGCCATGGGGTTGGGGTGGCGGGGGGTGTGTGCTGTTTGGGCATCAGCACAGGCTGGGGGATGCTCTGCCCCTGCAGCACATGGTGGCAATGCCTGGCTCTGCTATTACACTGGGCAGGTCCCTCAGGCTACACACTTTCTCCTGTTGATATTTCCTGGCATTTCCTGTTCTTTCTGGCCCCAGCACTCAACTGTAACAAAAATGACAAGAATCCCTTCAGAGCTGTGGTTTTGTCCCCTGGCTGGGGGCTTTCACAGGCAATTTTCAGCTGCATTTTCACCACCAGCTCAGGTTCAGTGAGGGGCTCAGCACCAGTTGGGATTTGGGTCTATGTAACCCCTCTCCTCTGCCCTCCAGATGTGCCCCAAGCGCTTGAAGGGATCTGCTTCCTGCATTCCCTCAGCCAGGCAGGGTCAGCCCTGTCCAGTTTGGGGAGTGCCTGAGGGGGGACATGCTGCTCTCCAGAGCCCTGCCCCCACCTGCCAGGAGCATCCTCTAGTGTCCCATCATGTTTTGTGTACCAGCCCCTTCCCACTGCCCTCTCCTCCTGTGATTTGCGTCTCTGGATGGACTTGCTCCCCCTTAAGCCAGCCCCTCACCACACTCTCGGTGTGCAGCTGAACTGTTTTCATCCTCTTCCCCAGGCAGAAATTCCAGGGCGAAAGCAGCAGTGGGAGCATGTGACTGGAGAGAGGCAGGAAGAGGTGGAGAAAGGAGTCACCCATCACAAGCATCTTTTGGACAAGCTCTTTTATTTGTTCAAGCAGTAACAGGGAAGCAATAGCACCGTGTGGCACTGTCAGCAGTGGTCCTGGAGCTGAGATGGTCTCTGAGTGTGGGCTGGTGACTGTCTCCATCCTCCCAGGAGCCAGCGTCGGGCAGGTCAAGCCTTGGCAGAGGTATGTGCAGCTAGCTGGTGCCAGATGTGGCATAGGCATACTGAGAAGGCACCTTGGTCTGTCCTGGGAGCAGGAGCTCACACTGGAGAAAGGGAAAGAAGGGAACAGGCTGGGTCTGGTGCTCAGAGTAGCCCAAGCCCAGGAGTTTGGCCATCAATCGTCCCACCACTGACAGTGGAGGGCTCTGACAGCCCGACCCTGACAGCCACCATCACCGCATCCCCGCTCTGCTCCCCAGGGAGGTGGGTGCAGGAGAGGGAGCTCCCGAGGCCCTACCGGAGATGAAGGGGGAGGACGATGCGCGCGAGAGGCATTTCCTGCCGCAGAAGGTCTGGCAGCACTTCTCGCGGGGCGGGCAGTGTCGGTCTGTGTAGCATAAGTTGGGTGGGTTATGCATCGCGCAGCGGTAGCGAACGGGTGGGCAGGTCCAGGCGCTGCCTGCAAGAGGAGGGAGATGTTGGCCACAGGCTGCCTCAGGGAGATGAACCCGGCTCCTGTCCCATCCCATAGGATCCCTGCTAACACAGCTCCTTCCCCGCTCCTGTGCATCTCCTCTCTGTGCCTATCTAGGACATCTCCTACCTGCCGGAAGCTCCATCCAGAGGACAAGCATCCCTACCAGGAGGAGAGCGGCCACCGGCTTCATGCTGCTGTCTCACTGAGAGGTGTGAGTGTGGAGAGCTGGGGGACATGGGCATTTAAAGCCTTGGGGAGGATGGGGGGCAGGAAATGGGGCTGGGCACGTGCTAATGTTTGTACATTTTTCCTCTGCTGTTGCATGGTGTTTTCCGGAAACCTGTTGCACAAGATACGCTTAGGGTTGTTTAGTTGCTCAAAAAGCAGTTCTTACAATGCACAACTGTCCCTTGCAGCAACACCTGGGGCAGAGGGACAAGCCAAGGGGAGATGGTCCAGGGCATTGTCTCCCAGGCAGGCTGGAGGCAGTGGAGCTGCTTTCTCCTGGGCAGGGATGCTTCTTCAGGAGAAACTATTGTGGTGACCATGCTGCATTTCCTTCTGGATGTTCTTTATATGAGTTTCTCTCTGTACCTTGTTTCCATGTAGACCTGCAAATCAAACCTTACAGCATGATCCAGATCATCATGGGGCTGCCTGTGCCCTACCAGGGATAAACCTTTGAGGTTTTTATAGAAGAAACCTGCCCCAAACCCTCCTGGTTCCTGCCCTAATGGTGGCATAAGCTACTGTCGGGAAAAGAGG
>NW_009910813.1:11597-30913 GCF_000696875.1 Nestor notabilis
TTGGCTTAGCCAAGAGTGAGTCTTTCCCAAGCTCTGTGGAGGTCACCTGAACCTCATAATCTCTCTGGGAGGCTGCTGCCATGTATGAAGTAGGTTGGTGCTGGAAGAAAGTGGTTGGCCTCACCAGGGTAGGATAATTTGCTCCATGCAACCCTGTCATCACCCAAAAATCCTCATGCAGCACAAGGACAGCAGAACTGAGCCCACCTCTAGCTGCCTGTAGATTAGGGGCTACAGTCCTTGCTAAGATGGCAAAGATCCCACCAGCCTTAAGGCCTCCATCTGTTCCTCCCTCCCAAGGAGATTGTACCTCCCCTCCAGGCAAAGCTGTTTTCTTTAGGTGCTCTTGGGCAATGGGAAATTACTCCATTTCCCACCAACAGGTCAGTGTTCCCCTTGCCTTGTGTAATAACAAGTTCCTGGAACCTGTGCTTGTGATTTCTGAGGCTAGCAGGAACCAGAGCTGTGCTGGAAAAGGCACAGGGAGTCCCCTGGGAGGGAAAGGCACCCTGCAGCCAAATCCCCCCCACAAGTGCTTCTGCAAAGGGCAGGCTGGGCTAGCCCCTGATGTTGCCACCAGGCAGGGCAAGGAGCAGTGAAAGCCTCTGCTCCATGCAGGCTTTGAGCCCTTGCTCTGCTGCAGCCCCTGGAGCCCTGCTCTCCATCTGCGGCACAGTGGGCATCTCACCTTAATTTACTGGATCTCTGTTAATTATTGTCCAGTTTCCCTGATGATCTTGTGGCTGCATTTAGCTCTTTGTGAAGTCATTTAATGAATAACTGGGAGGGTATTTAGCCAACCCAAATAGACTTTGAGCTGTGCACCAACCATTTGGCATTTTTAATGAGAAATATAAGCATTGGAATGATTTTTAAGCAATCCTCTGACATTCAGCTGGTTGCTGGGATCTGGCTGAGGTGGTGCTTGGGGCTGCACCTCCAAGAGAAGAGAAAACACCAAGGAGCGTGGCTTGGATTCAGCTGCAGAAAATCTGGGGAAGGAGAAATGCATCTGAAGGACTTTTCATAGTGCTTTATCCATAGGAAGTCCATAGAGGGAAAAGTCTGAACTATGCTTCTATTGCAAACTCCCAGAGAATAAGCCAGACCATGGCATTTCTGTGCACAGGACCACCTCTCTGTCTTATACTCTGCTGCATGTGCAGAACCCATTTCCCCAAGGTCCCTACAGAGCTGTCCCCATCCCACACTGCTCATCTCCTCCATGAAAAACACTTCTAGAGCCTTCTCCTGAGGCAGCAAGGCCTGAGCTGTGCAAGGCCAGGGATGCTGCTGGCTGATGCTGTATTTTCCCAGCCAGGCCAGGGCTCTTTTGTCTGTATTTCCAGCAGCACCCAGTCCCCAAGCTCAGGGCTTGGCCATGACCAAGCCCCAGCCTTAGAAGGGTGCACAAGGCACATGAGGAACAGCTTGTTCCCCCTAAAGCAGACCTTGTTCCCTACCAGGTGATGTAATGAGTTCAGCCTAGCATTAAAATCCATCCATCCCTAGCTCATGGCTGAGGATGCTCCGCTTGTCCCTGAACTGGGTCCACCACCTCGGGATGCCCGGTAGAAGGGGGTGTCCCCAACCCAGTGGACCCTCGTTAGCGCTGGTGTCTGGTGCCATCTAGTGAAAAGCCATTAATAAGGTTCCACTCCCAAATGCAATCCCACAGCCTGTCCTGGGATATCCAGCCTTTCCCACATATCCCACCCCAGTGGATGCTCAGGTCCTGCTGTTCCTTCTCCCCTCTCACACTTCCCCTCCGATGCTTTCCCATCCAAGCTGCCAGCCCTCATCCAGCCTCTCCATCTCTCCGCCAGCCCAGCTCCACTTTGTCTACAACTTCCCCTAGTATTTGCCAAAATCACACTGGGCCAACTGAGGCTTAATCATGCCCTCAGGGAGTGCCATTATCTGCTCTAATCAAGCCTGTTATTAAGTCCCAAATTCGGCTAATTGCTTTCTTTTCCCCTCTTTTTAGTTTTTCCCTGCAGTTACTGTATGCTTTAGGGAGCTGCATACACCAGGGAAGTCCCAGATCCAGGGTTACAGAACACTGCAGTGGCTTCTTGGTCACTGCACTCTGTAGCAATAGCATTTAGCTTGGATGTGGCTTGTGACCATCAGCACCTTCCCAACCACCCCCCTGTGCTGTCTGCTGGGCTGCAGGGTGAGGGGGATGGCAGACTGTGAGGTGCATGGATGGGATGTGGGGCTGATGGGTGCGAAATGGGCTGACAGGAGGGCTATGGGGTGGCTAATCACCAGTGCTTCATTTGCCATCCCAGTAAACAGATATAATGAGGCTACAAGTGCCCCAGTCCATGCCAGGTGAGATGAGCCCTGCTCAGAAGCCATCAAATGCCCATGCTGACCTGGGGAACCACAGCTTTCAATTGCATGTGGGAAAAGCTATTCTGCACCTTATAAAACAAATACCTGAGCACGTCCCAGCTCCTTTCCCCAGAGCAGTCCCAGCAAGCCCCACACTCCAGCCCAGGACCTGCCTTCGTCTTCCTGCTCTTCAGTTCCAAATCCAGCCTTAAGCTGGATTTTGTAGTTACAAAAGGTAACTACATACCAGCTCCTCAAAGCCTGAGGACAGGGGGCCTCTGCAGAAGCCCCAGGCCCCTGTGCTGATGCAGAGGCCCTGCAGCCCAGCTGAAAGGAGAGGAACATGTCATACAAATCTTTAGAGTGTTTATTGTCAGGATAAAAATTTCTTTATATAAAAGAAGAGTTTAAAAACAGCACTACCCTGCTCTCAGAATGAAATATATATACACACACATGGATATTTATAGAAAGAATTATTACCGTTTTGCTATGTGATTAAAAAACCAAACAAGATAATGATCGATTCCCGAACAATTCTGCCAAAACAGGGACAAGGGGATCTGCTGATTCTTGCCGCCCGCTTGCCCATGGGTGCATACCTGGGTGCCATGTGGGAGCTGGCTGGGCTGGATCCCCCCTGTGCACTGCCCACAGCTGTCCCGGCCCCACCACTCCGCAGCTCCCAGGGCACCATCACTGGAGGGGGTTTCTCTTGCAAAGCAGCGTGCTGGGTGCTGTGCAGTGGCTGGTTCATCCCAGTTGCTCTGGGAAAAGGCTGGGTCTCACACAGAGCCATAGAATCAGCTGGGTTGGAAAAGACCTTTGAGATCATCAAGTCCAACTGTTATCCCAGCACTGCCAAGGCCACCACTAAACCATGGCTCTGGGGGCCTTGTCTACACAGTGTGTGAACACTTCCAGGGACGGTGACTCTTCCGGGGACGGTGCCCCCCCCTCTTCCCTGGTCAGCCTGTTCCAATGCCTGAGCACCCTCTGGGGAAGGAATTGTTCCTAATATCCAGTCTAAACCCTCATCTAAAGCCCAGCCTGCCCACACAGACATCCTGCCTCATCCCACACCTGCCAGTTCAGAGGAATGAGGTGCCGACACTGACTGAACCCTTTGGCTTCACTGCAGGGGTTTTTGCTGAAGCTCTTTTTTGGTTTGGTTTTTTTTTTAGGCTTTTTTGTTTTTTTAAATACACTCCACATGCCCCTGGGGATTTTGCAATACAAGAACAAACACTGATGCTTTACAATAACCTAGCAATAACAATGCCACGTAGCTACTGTACATCCCCGTGCCCTGTACGAGCGCTGCAGCCCTCTGTAAGGATCACTTCTTCTTGGCAATCTGCTTTTCCAAGTCTTCAAGTCTGGCTGTCATCTGAGCAAGTGAACGTGCTAAGGAAACAGTGTGAGCCAGACGGTCCCCTTGAGGGACCCTAAAATGTTCCCTGCTCCCTTCTATCCATCCCTCCCCTCCTCTCCCCGTGTGCGGGCTGTCCCCAGGCTGCCCTGCACCCCGGCAAGCCCGGGCATCACCCCAAAGGATATTTTTCTCGGTCAGGCTCTGCAGGATGGCCACAGTGTTCGTCTGGAACTGCACCAGCGCTTCGCACTCGCAGGGGCTGCGGATCTCTGTCTCTCCTTTGCCCTCCTCTGTGACCACAGGAGTTTGGGTGCAGTCAGAGCCACGGCCTCATGGTGCCTGGCTCTCCCCTGCTCCCACACAGCACCAGTCCTTTGTTCCCACAGCCACTCAATAGGGCAGGACCTGAGCCTTGGAGCTCCCCCCTCCCCTTTTTCCCCTCTTCCCAGCCTCACTCCTTTTTGCCAGGCTGCATCCCTGCTAGCCCAGCAAGCTCACTGCGAGGCGTCCCACCACGCACCCTATGGAGCTGCCACACACATCGTCACAGTGTGCCAAGAACAGCTAGTGCTGAGCTTCACTTTGCCTTCAAGATGGGCAGAGGGCATACTGACCCTACATCTGCAGCCCTGGGGGGGTCCCAAGGGCAGGGAGACCCTCACAGTTAACCCATCATGGTCCTCCTGTGTCCAGCAGAAGTGCAGGTCTGGATGAGGAGACGGGCCATATTCGGAGCTGGGGCAGCATCCCTCAAGGCAGGTGTGACCCCAGCCTCTGCCCATGCACTGAGGTGGCCGCTCACATTAACACTTTTGTATTAACCCCCCAGCTCCACTTTCTCTTCCAAATCCCTCCCTAAGACCCACCTCTGTACCCCACCAGCCTCGTGAGAGCCAGGGGCAGCCTTGGCTCACACCAGCCCAGTCCTGGGGTACATGATGCAGGGTGACAGAAACCACCCCACTGGCTCTGCGGGGAGAAGAGGGCTCCCCCAGCTTGTGTCTGAGCCCCCAGTGTGACTAGAGCACCCACCTGGGCAGATGTTCAGCTTGAAGTTCTCCACGAGGTGGGTCATGGTGGTGAAGTCTGCTGAGTAGGAGAAGTGCTGCTCCACCGGCTCAGAGGCGATCGCTCTCAGCTCCTCTTCCACAGCCTTGCCAACACCCACAGCGAACATGACGATCCCTGCATGGCAAGGATGGACCCTGAGCACTGCGATGGCCACCCCACATCCAGCAGCCCCAAGCCCAAAGGAAGCAAAGCCAAGGATGCAGGATTTACACTGGGCTTCCCAAATACGCATCAGGAATTTAGGCAGGAAACGGCAGCACCGCTGTGGTGCAGGCTGCTGCATGAAGGATGCTGATCAGAGCAGCCTAAACCATGGCAGAGGCACTTCTGCCTCTGCAGACCTGGGTGATGTAGCACCTCAAGACTGGATGCTACGGCGTCCCCCAGAGCCAGACTCCTCAGGGAACCATCCTGGGGCATGCCCAAAGCACTGCAGTTTGGGGCTCTCCAGCCCCTCATACCTGACTCCTTTGCTCTCCTGGCCCATTCAGAGATGTCATCCTGGGAGCGCCCATCTGTGAAGACGAGCCCGATTCTGGGGATGTTGTGGGAGAGAGGTCTGGCACCTTCCAGCTCGGAGAAGCTGTGCTCCACCATGTGCTTGAGGGCAAGGCCTGTCATGGTGCCTTTCTCCATGTACTCCACCTCCATCACTGCCTTCTTGATCTCATCCGCGCTGTGGTACTTGTTGAGGGGGAACTCGGTGCGCACACGGCTGGAGTACTGCACCAGCCCCACGCGTGTGCCATGGGGGGACACCTCCAGCAGGTCCACGATGCGGTTCACAAACTGCTTCACCAGCTCAAAGTTCTGGGGCCGGACACTCTTGGAACCATCAATCACCATCACCAGGTCGACATGTCCAGCCCCACACTCTGTGGGTACAGAGGGAAGGTGAGAAGGGACCAGCCTGGCCATGGGCACCATCAGAGTGAAGGTGCCTGAGCTGGTGCTGGGCTTCAGGAACTCTGTGGACCCCCCAGAACTGCAGCCAGCATGAGGCTGGGAAGTGGGGCAAAGCATATCCAGGGTTCTCACCCCCAAAACCTCCACTGCCACCCCAGCATCCCCTAAAGGTCTTTCCTAGGTCTCCCTTTTCATCAAAGCCCCTGTTGCATCTTCTGGGCCACGTCTCTGAAGACACAAGCCTGTATCCATCCCTGCAGCAGCCAGGGCGCTCCCCCAAGCCCAGCCAGCTCTCCATCCCCTTTCAACCCAGCTCAAACTCTCACTCAGATCCCCAGCCCAGCTTCAGGTAAGCCCTCGCCAGGAGCACAGAGCACAAGGAGGATGCCAAGAGCCTCATGCCAGTACTCACTGCTGCACGCCTTGCCATCAGCCTGGAGCTGCTGACCCTCAGGGCACACGCAGCGGTAGGAGCCCTCCATGCTCACACATTTGAACTCGCAGCCATGATCCACCCCGTTGCAGAGGTCAGTGGCTGGAAGACAAGCCAAGGGCACAGGGTGATCCCCATTTGGGTCCAGGAACAGCCCTTTCCCTAGGGACTGGGCAGGACAGAAAGGTATCTGCCATACACTGCAGCCTGTGCCGCACCAGGACGTACCTCTGCAGGACCTGCTGTCGGGCTGCAGCGTGAACCCGCTGCGGCAGCGGCAGTAGTGCCCGTTGGGGATGCTCACACACTCGTGCTGGCAGCTGTGGTTTCCGAAGCTGCAGTAATCGATCACTGGTAAGAGAAGCAGAGGGGTGGGCAGAAAGGGAAAGACAAGAGGAGAGGGAGAGCAAGAAGCGAATGAAGAAGGGACAGGAAGGGAGATGGCCACGTACTGGAGCAGCTCTTCTTGTTCTGGTGGAGGTAGTAACCTGCATGGCAGTGGCACGTGTACGACCCACGGACGCTGACGCACTGGTGTTGACAGCCATGTCTCCCGTCCGCACACGCGTCGATGACTGTGGGGAACAGGACACCATCACCCTCCTGTCCCAGCTGAGCAGGGCCTGCTCCAGGGCTTCACAGCAGCTCCCAGCACCATGAGACAAGAAGGAAAAGTCCCGGGGAGATGGCCAGACCAGCTAATACAGCTTTGCATTCATCATACAGGGCTAAAACACTGAGCACTTTGGTGGCTGGGATGTGCATCCTCTGGTACTCCCTGCCCAGATGCCCTCAGGTTGTGCCCACATGAGCCCCAAGTGTCCATCCCAGAGAGGTGACCAGGATTTAGCAATGCTGAATGTCTGCAGTCATTACAGACCCAGGAAGCAGTAGGCTCGGTGAACTGAGCACCCTGGCTGCTGCTGCCCTCCCTGGGTCTTGTGGTGCATTTCAGCTTCCCTCCATGAGACCTGTAACCAGAAGCCCCCTACGAGAGTTAGGATAAAAGAAGGGTTTTTACAGGAACAGGTCTTTCCGTCCACGTTGAGCCTGTAGCCTGGGTTGCATTCACAGTAGAAGGAGCCAGGGGTGCTGATGCAGCTGTGCTGGCAGCCATGCTCCTGCCCCGTGCACATATCCACCCCTGCGAGACAGAACAGACATCAGAGCAGCCCATGAGCTGATGCATGGGGATCCCGGCTTTGCCACCTGCCCTGTCCCTGCAGCCGAATCCACTGGGATAACCCACACAGCACCAGTCTTCACCCACTGATTTCCAGTGCACAGACATGGACACTGTGTGGGGCAGGTTTCAGAACCTCATTGGCTTTTTGATCCACCTGAGTGCTAAATCAGTGCTCAGTATTAATTGATACTGATAATGGCTTGAGTTGAGTAAGCAAAAGCTTGAGCTCAGCTGACACACACTGAAGGAGCCAGGTCTGTGTGTCCATGCAGACAGGAAGGCAGTATCTGGTGAGTCCTGGACTGCTCCAGCACACAAGGACTCATCACAGCACTGACACAGCCCTGCATGTGCTCCTTGCTAAAGAACACTGCCAGAAAGAGGGTGGCAGCTGCCTTCTGGCCTTCGACAGATGCTGAAGCACATGAGCAAGGTCTTACGTCTTGCTGCAGTGACAGGTCTCTGACACCAGCATGGCAGGGGACAGACAGGTCCCAGCCTGCAAGCTCTGACCAGCGTCAGCATGGCCACAGTGAGAATCAGCCTCCTGGTTTATTAAACACCGGTGTGCATGCAGCAGATGCCGTGCATGTGTCTGTGTAGGAGGAGACCCTGCTAGAGCCACATCAAAATGTACACAGGGCTCTGGGATGTGTCATCCATCCCCATCACACCCAGGGAAACCAGCTCCACATTTCCTGCTCTTTACTATTCCCATCACTGCTGCCATGACATCCTGGCTTGGGGCAGAGCTACCATGCATGGGTGAAGAAAATCACTTCCTTGCAATGCTTTCAAAGCTTTCTTTATCTCACCCCAGGAAAGGGGAGCAAGAGGAAAGGCCACCTTGCTTTGGTATCCTTTGGTGTCCTGGCTCCACGCTTCCCTGTCCAGGCTGCTCCTAGCAAGGGCAGCCACCCCAAACACCCCTCTGAATGTCACCTTCTAGCCTAGGTGAGGAGCAGGCACCAGCGCCATCCTCGCCCACCCCTGCAGCCACGGCTCTCACCCACCACAGAGCTTGTCCTGGAACTGCTTCCCAAACTGCTGTATGAGCTCGAAGGACTCCACCAGGAAGACGTGCTCCTCCAGCGGCGGTGAGGCCATGGCACGCAACGAGTTCATGTCTGCCCGCTGGATGCCCACGGCGTAGATCTCAATGCCAGCGTTCCGGGCCTGGGTGGCCACCTCGGTGACACGGTCCTGGGGTCGTCCATCCGTCACGATGATGGCAATGCGGGGGATCTTCTTGTGCAGAGGGCGTGCGCCCTCCTGCGTGGTGAAGGCCACGTTCATGGCGTACTGGATGGCCAGCCCTGTCATGGTGCCCTGGGCCAGCGGGACAATGCTGTTGATGGCCTTTTCCATGTCTGCCTGCGTGAAGAAAGTCTTGAGGGAGAAGATGTTCTGCACCTGACTGGAGTACTGGATCACCCCGACCCGCGTGGCATTGGGGCCCACGTCCAGGCTGCTGATGATGTCCATCATGAACCGACGCATGGTCTCGAACTCGAAGGGGCGCACGCTGCGTGAGCTGTCGATCACAAACACGATGTCCAGGGGACCTGTCCTGCACTTCAGGGCTGGAAGGGGGAAAAAACAGTTCAACCCCACAACTGCCTGTGGAGAGCAGGGCTGGCAGCACAGACATCCCTGTGGGATGGCTTGAGGGGTGCTCAGCGGAAGATGTAGAGGGCAGATCTGTGCAGCCCCCACTGCCAAATAAACCCATGGAGGGTGTTGGCAGAGTAGGAGCAGGGGGGACAGGCTGGAAGATAGGCCCTGGCTGTGGGGCTGTGGGGAAATGGCAGTATCCCTCCTCCCTAACACCATCCCTGTATCCAGACCCAGCTCCTGCTCCCTGTATTTCCACAGCCAGCAGCCTCAGGAGCTGCAGAAACACTTCTCTGTCAGCATCTGCCCTGGCAAGGTTTAGGCACAGGTTTAGGCAGCAGCATCTTCATCTCTGCAGCAAATCAGAGCATTAAACTGTAAACCAGACCAGTGCCTTGTGCTGTCCTCTGCAAGCCGCAGCCTCTGCCCCAGACCTCTGCACCGCACAGACTCCTACTTGCTCAAATGGCAAGCAGGAACATACTGCTTTGGGCAATTCTTCTGTTCCTCCCCACAGCTCCAGACTTCCCTGGGTCTTACTGCATTTTGCCAGTTTTTGCCTAAAACCAGGGCTTGCTTTGGTGTTTTGTCTTTTATTTTTTAATGGCAGAAAATGAGACAGTGAAAAGCACAGCTAAGGGCATGCACATGGCAGGGATCAAGCCAAAGAGCCTCTCTTGGACATATGGGTGCTACTTCCAGTGCAAACTTGGAGAGTGTTTAGCAAGTTAAATGCCAATGAACATATTTTACTTGGCTTGTGTGTACCCAAGCCTGGGAGAATTTGGCCCTAATGGTAAGCAAACACTTTGAGTCCCTTTGGGATGCTGCCCAGACCCAGGCTGTCATCTCAACTGCTCCAAAGGTCTCCAAGACATACCACCCGCTCCCTTCTCTGTTTGGTGCCTTCACTGTTTCTAAACTGGAATTGATTTAGGTGCCTCTGCCCCAGGAGGAGAGCGGGTGGTATCCCGGGGTTTGCTTTGTCCCCTCTATCAGGAGACCCATGATGGGAGGAGGATCCCCCTCACGCCTGTGCCTCCTGCTGAGGTCAGAGGGGTGACAAGCCCTGAGCTGGGGTGTGTCAAAGCTGAGGACATGCCCGGAGCAAGTGGCACCAGACCCACCATGCTGGGGCCGGGCTCAAGCTCCTGCTCCCCTGGGCAGTGCTCAGAATTTCAGGTCCCACACCTGGGGGGACCCTCCATCCTCCTGGGATGTCTCCAAAGAAGAGGCATCGACTCCCCCCACCTCAAGCAGTATGGGCTTCACTGAACTTCACTGAGCTTCTCTCTCCTCCAGGCACTCCGCACCAGCCAGGGCTCACCTGCAGGTTTTGGTCTGGCTTCCAGCCTCGTCAGGAGAAGCAGGAGGAGCGGGATGATGGGCAGAAGCTTCATTATGGCTCTGTGAGACCACACACTGCGGGGACTCACTGCAGGGAGAAGACAATGTGCAATCAGTGCTGAGGATGGGCCAAGCCACAGAGTGACATTCACCTGCGGTGGGTGTCCCCAGGCAGTGCCAGAAACCATGAGCAGCAGCAGCAGTTTTGACAGATCTGTCCCCAAACATCTCTGGACCCACGTGGGACTTTTCCCATTTAAGGACTGGCAGTCTCCGCACAGCTAAATTTCATTACAGCAGCAACAATCTGCCAAAGGGTCTGATTTTCTGCTCTGGGTGGAGCTGGCCAAGCCTTATTTTCACTTGCAAACCAGGCGGATGGGATGTTCAGCCAAATACTTTTTCACTGGCGGGGGGGCCAGCCGGAGAGTGGGAAAGCTGCACCCGGGGATGCAGAGCACCTCCTGAAGCTCCCTCTGCACAGGAAGAGAAACCCCCAGAGGAAACACCAGCACAGACAAAACCTGCTCAGAAGCGTCTCAACGTCACTGGCAAAGACCGTTTTTCCAAGCAGTTCCATAAGTCTATTCTCTGCCTTTTTCCAAACTACCTCTGGAGAGCAGAAGCCTCTGCAGGCACAGGGGGTAACAGTGCCTGTGCGGATGGGCTTGCACCCACTCCTCCCAGGCAGGGTGCTGGGTGAAGCACTGCTGCTCTCCTTCACATCACCGCAGGGAACCCCACCACTGTCACCAATGCTTTGCAGCTCTCCCCATCCTGCTGGCTTTTCTGAGGGATGTTCTGCACCCAACAGTGTTTGAGATGGGAGAGTTGAGGGAAAAGATGTTTAAACCAGTTACCCAAAACCTCAGCTTGTCACTTGTCTCCGTCCCTGGCCACCTCTGTGTTGCCTTTCCCTGCCCTTGCCCAGATCCTGCAGGGACATGGCTTATTTTTATCACTTTTATCCAGCCTTGGTTAGAAACCCAAGAAGCTGGGGGGTGGAAATGCCACAGGTAATGCAGCTTTCCCTGGGATACACCAGCACCATGACTGGGCATAGATACTAGAAGGGTGCTTTTTAAAAACAAAAAAAAAAATAATGAAAAGGCATACGGAAATTCATTTTATCAGTAGTTATCAGCTATATTTATTTAGCCCCAGGAGGTCTCAGTTGTAATTCATCACCAGGGTTGCCATTTAATTGCTCAGTGGTTACGTGCAGCCCTGAACCTCATGTATTTGATACCAGGGACACTGATAATAGGTTTCACAGCTGCATCTTAAAACTGGCTCCAGAAGCCTCAAAGTGAGAGACTCAGCCTTTTCCCAGGGAGTGTGAGCACCCAGCTTGGGACGTGGCAGCTCCTGCAGAGCTGTCAATGGAAAGACCGGTGGGATCACTCTGGTGGATCACTTGTGGGGTCACTGGAGTTCTGGAGATGAGGGGAGGCTGCAGCCCAACAGGCATTTTCAAGGAAGCCACAGGGCTTTGTGGCCAGGAGTGCTTGGGTGTCTGTGCACCCTCACAAGAGCACCATGTGCAAGCAGAGGAGCAAACAGCCCCTCTTATCCCAGCTTTGTTTCCCTATTTAGCAGATTGGTCTTCTAGCAATTTTGGGGGGGGCAGAAAGCACTCACTAACCGCTAAATATTCTGGGGACAGCTATGCCACCTACAATGTTTCTACAGCATTCTGCTCTCCAAGCCTCCCTGCAGTAGCAGGCTGGTACGGAGCCTGCATCTCGTAGCATCCAGATAGCTTCAAAACCAGCCAGAGACAGGAATGAGGTTTTGGGCCAGAAACCAAGGAGAAAACCAGTTCAAGACTGATCTATTTTTAACAGCATCTCAGCTTTGGAGGAAATTTTGGCACTCCTCACGGCTGGAGGGGCTGATGCTGCTGGGACAGGGCAGGGCAGCTCAGCCGTACATCCAGCACCAGTCCTGGCAGCAGAGACCCAGGCTGGGACAGCACCCTGGTCCCCAGTTCAATATGAAGCACAGCCCTGCCCCAGCAGCAAGGCTTATGGGGATAAGGAGGGGATAGGGAAGCAAAAGCAAGGGATAGATGCCCCCAAGTATCCCTCCCACCATCCTGCACCAGGCATCTTCCCTGCTACCCACTGTCCTCACTCTCTCTGCACTTGCACCCCCATGGAGGGGTTCCCCCATCCCGAGGGCTCCCACACTTCCCCCATGAACCTCCTGCTACCACACAGGAGCGGGAGGGAGATGGGTGGGAAGCGACCGGCTGGTGGGCAGGTGCTGCAGGCAAGGCAAACACGGCGCCGGCTGCAGCACCAGAGACCTTGAGATAACACGGAGCTATAAAGGCAAAAATGTCCAGGCGGGGCGAGCACTGCCCCAGCAGGGCTGGCTCAGCCCAGCACAAGCTGAGAGGGACACTTGGATCATCTCCTGACCTTTCTGAGCAACGCAAGGGGAAAACCAGCCATTGCTTGTCCCTGCTGAAGGAGATGCTCAGTTCATGATGCAAACAGGGTGACCAAGGGAAGAGCCACATGAAGCGTCAGCGATGACCCCAGCCTGCTCTTGACTCTCCTCGTGATCTCAGGCAAGGAGGACATGGAGATGAATCCCCAGAGGCAAACAGGTAAGCCAGCATGCCTTCCCCAGGACCCTTCCCAGGGCACCTCCACCAGCAGTGCTGTCCCCAAGGCGCTTGCATCCCTCCCAGCTCCACCACTTGTCCGTCTACTCTCCCTGCCAAGTGCTGAGTCTCAGGAAAAACAGACGCTTCAGATTTCAGTGTGGCCTCCTTGGCAGCTCCCTCCTGGCTACAGGTTAACAGAAACGCTCCCAATATTCCCCTTCTGGTTCAATCCACCCAGGTCGGACTGGGCGCATCCTCCCCTGGGCAAAGGACAGGCCATGGCAGGGAGCAGCTCACTACCCTCCTTGTTGTTACAGGGGTGGGAGCTTTATAGATTGAATTGTAGAAGGGATGAAGCAGATGGGGAAAGAAGGAGTGAAAGGCTCAGGAGGTGGCAGTGCGTTCACAGCCCAGGAAAAGCCCCAACCATAGCATCATTAGGAGTAAAGCAGATTGTGGACCACAGCTATGGAGTCATGAGCCAGGTCTTAGGTACAAGATTTCATATATTTGGGCACATCAGCCTTTAGCTGAGACTTCTGTTAATGGCAGAAACCACACTACTCCACTCATAGGTCCTGGGCTTGGCAGACCTGGGGCACATTGTGGGAGCAGCAGCAGCAGCTCTGCCCTGGCTCTGAACCCTGCAAGAAGCAGGACAAGAGATCACCATGCGTTGCAAGGAGTGGGGAACAGTCAGGAGCCTCTGACCAAGCACGCTGCTACCCAACCCGCCAAAGCCGGAGGGCTGTCCATGCAGCATGCCCGTGCACAGGAGGAGGCATGCACAGCAAGCCTGGGCATGCATGGCAGGGGTGCATGGCACTGATGCCACCTCTGCTACCAGCTAATAACACTTATTTCTGTGCTGGAAACCTTGGCTGATGGTAGAGCAGACCTAGATGTGATGTTCCTGAGACTCGCCCACCTTGCCTGCCTCTCCATGTACCCTGTTTTGTTCTGCAGGGCTTTTCTATGTGCATACCCAACCAGACATTTTTGGCAGGTCATAATTCAACTCCCACATCAGTGCTATTTGATGAAAGTGTCAAAAAAAGCCACAAACTGGCTCAGAAGCCTGGACACAGACTTATTGTGTTTAGGACACCAGAGTCCTGCCAGGACAACAGCAGAAAGACAGCAAGAGCTGGCCTCAGGCTGGAGGATAGGGAGACAAATCTTCATGTCCTCAGCAGGACAAGTCATCCTTCAAGTCCATGCGCAAGAGAGAGGCTGCCCCAAATGTGCATGAACCAAGAGAGGATGACAGAAACATGTCTTGCCCCAGGCGCAGGGGACAATGAAGCAACCGGAGCTACCTGGAGAGATCCAAACAACTTACATCAACCTGGAGGCACTTCCTGATACCCGATTTTGCTGTGCAAACCCCGATGGACTGCTGGCACGTTGTCCATATATTTGGATGACCCTCAAGCCATGTGAATGGATGAAGCCTGCAACATCCCCAGAGCTGGATCCACCCTCTCCTGGAGGGTTGCCCAAAGGTTGGTTTCTTCCAGCACAACCCACAATGTCAAGGTGCTCCCTGCCTGCAGGTGCACGGCTCTCAGCGGTGCCTCTGCTGCCCACAAGATGGATTCAGTGCCGTTCTACAGGCAGCATTGACCTTGCACTCAGTCACAGTTCCACTACCTCAGTGCTCATCCTCCACAGCAGCTGGGTGATGAGTTGCAAATCCCACAGGAGCAATGACAACAATGCAGTTTTCAGAGCAAGGAAAAGTCAGGGAGCACACGCACCCCGAGGCCAGGGAAACGGCATGAATTTCCAGCCCAAAATGTTTTTCTCCCCCATTTTAAGGACTGATGTGTCCTTGGTTCTTCCCAAACACACATGTGGGAGAACAAGAGCAGAGCCTTTCCAGGACATTGCAGTACTCTCTGGTTACAACCCTACAGAAGCTTTACTGGGCCAAGTGCCACCTGGAAGGACACGTTGTTTGAAAAACAAGGTTGTATTTCTCTGACAGCACATCATGGCTCCAAACCCAACAGGAGTGAATCGGCAGAAGTGATCTAAGAGGAAAACCTTGCTGGATGCAGAAAGGACTGCTCTTTCTCTCTCTTTGCCCACCCCCCCAAAAGCCAATTCCCTGTTTTATGAGCCCCACTCCTGCACTCACTAAGATTAGCACGTTCACAGGAAGAGCAGGAAGAAGACAGGTTTCTTGCCCAGGTCTATTTGCAGGCTGAGCAACAGACATCTTTGTCTCACAGCTCATGGACCTAACATTGTACAAGTCCCGACTAACTTACACTGTGAGATGAAATCTGAAGTGCTCTCGGGAAAGAAATGCTGGGTGCAGCAGTGGACAGAGCTTCAGGTGTTCTCCACGACAGCACATGGGGTCTTTCTCTGCCATCAATCTATCTCTAAAAGACCGCTCCATGCTCTGCAACTCAGCTAGGAGGAAAGTCTCTTGTCCAGCCACCCTCTGCACTAAAACACATTGTACTTGGGCTGCTGTGGCCGCAGCTGGCAAGAATAAATGCCACATTCACTTGCAAATTAAACATGGCCTTTTGAAGCACATGTATAGTCAGCCAATTCCCCTTGTTCGACTAATCATGTCAAGAGATGGCTCCTGTTTCAGGACTGCCAGTGGCATTTCTCTTTGGCTGCACATGTCCCCTGAGCTGCATGACACGCAAACTCACCCTGCTCCTAACTGGTATCTTAAGCAAAACTGGAGGGATGTTGGAATACTGAGATTTTGAAGAGTGGTCAACAGGGGAAAGACCCATCTTTACTGATTCTCTTCAAAAAGCAAATGTTTTTCTGCAAACAGGCCCCTGGAGGGCAGCTGAACGGGGCCAAGAGACTTCAAACTCTGGAGGGAATGAGGTGTGGGCCATCCAGAAGCTGAGGCAGCATTCCATTCCCAAGTTCTTGTTCTGGGAGGAAGGTGTTAGAAAGTGGTTTTTTTTTCCTCTAGAAATATGCATATTCAACCACAACGGAAAGAGAAACGGCCCAGAGCAGCTCCTGGGCTGGTGCAGTTTGTCAGCTGAGCTCCTGATGCAGCAGAGTTGGTACCTCTAAGCAGTAAGATTGATACTTTACCAGCAGGACGTCCATTTCCCAAATCCACTGGGACCAATATCCCCAGCTGACCTCCGGCAAGCTTATATGGCACAGACAACCACAGAACGCCTGCTATTTCAGCCTCGCAACCATAGACTCATTGCCTGACCTCTTTCTCTAAATCTTTATATCATATTTCTCACTCTGGAGACGTGACTCAATGTGTTGGCATAAGAAAACACGCCAGGAGAATATTCTTGTGCCTCTCCCTTTTATCCTACCCATCCTGCTATGTGTTCAATTGAAATAGCAGAAAGTGAGAAGCATCTGGTGGCTGCAGAAAAGCACGTGGAGACTTTTCTGCCCTCCTCAAGACAGAAAAGCAAGCTGGTTGAATTCTTTGGCTAGATACTTTTCACAGGAGGAACCACAGAGGTAGCATGGGAAACTGCTCCTACCTAACTTCACTGCTGCCACATCCCTCTGACAGCAAAACAGCCAGAGAACTGCTGTTGCAGGTCTGGGATGCTGTCACCCCATAGGAGATGCACCAGAGAAGAACTTCCACCAGCATCGCAATGGGCTGTGGCCTCACTTCTACCCATGCTGGGGACCTTTGTGCCTTGGCATCTGTGCATCACCCTGGCCTTGTCAGCATGCTCAGACACTGCATGGAACCCTCCTGCAAGGCTTCCAAGGGGACTTAAAGCAGCATTTGTGACGGTGACTGAGGACCTCTGCTGTTAACGGATATGCTCCTACTGATTCTTGCCTTAGACCATGGACTCCTACGGGTCCGCAGACTGCAACTCAGAGGCTCCTGAACTTGTATGTTGGCAATCAACCAGTGAAGCAGCATGACACAGCCCAGAGACAGGAAGGTTGAAGTCTGGAGAGGAAAAGTTACTGGCATCTCTCTGCAAGGGGCCACATCTGATTCCAATAGATTTCCTTGATAGGCACCAGAGGGACCAGGTTAGTGATGGATTCACGTGTGCAACCAAGGGCTTGCAAGGTAAAAGATCAGATGTTTGCAGACAAAGATGCAGGCAAATGCAGAAAGTTCCTAGGGAAGACAGATCCAGCCTCCACTAACGAACACCAGGAAGGACAAGCTGCCTGAGAACCAGAAAAGCTTCCAGACACAGGATCAAGCACTGCAGCCCAGGGGCATCCCACATGGAAACACTGCCGTAGCTGTGCATCAGCCTCTGGAGTCTCCTGAGCACATGCCAACCCCCTCCCTTGCTTTAACTGGGTTGGTTTTAAACCCTTTATATTTAGCCAGGACAGGAAAGGGAACTGAAGGTTCCTAAGTGCTAAAAAGGTTACTCGATATCTAAAGGTAGATCTGTGCTGCATGAATCTACTGAGGGGCAACCCTTGCTAGCCTGCAGCAGGTAACAGAAACCACAAAGTCCAGGTCTCTGCACCAGGCTGCTCAATGGAGCCCTTATGGCAGCTGCGTGAGCTCCCTCTCAATGGAGCCCAAGTGATCAATTTGCTTCTCTTCAGGCCCAAAGTGGAGCAAACGTGGTTACTGAGAGGTAATGACAAGTGTCAGGAGCCGCTCAGGCTCCTGGCATGGCTGGAGGAGACGTGTAGGACATCTGGCACAGGAGGGACTGACTGGTTTGGGGCAGTAGCTGGTTTTTATGAGTGTCTTTATAAGCACCACTCAAGTTTTTGAGGTTTTTTTCGCCCTGTGTTTTTTCTAGGTCCCGTTTCTTCACTCACAGCTTGTCTGCAATTCCCGTGTGCGTGTAGATACAAACACTACTTCTAACACTACTTATTTCCCCCTCTATGTTTCAGCCCTATTCATGAAGCATTTGTAAATGGCATTTTATGAGCACGGCAGGCACAGGGCTCCACAGTGAACAAAGGGGCCCCTATTGGAAACTTTAAAGATGTTTAAACAAAGGCTTCTCTTGAAACCCTTTAACCCCTAATGCCAACCTCAAGGGAAATGCTATGTTATGAGCAATTGGAGCACAAACATCTTCTGTGACCACAGAGCGCCTACAACGGGCTGCCTTGTTGGCTACGCCTTCTGTTTGCTACTGTCGCCAGCAAGGGCAGCTCCTGGGCCCAGCTTGTACTAATCAAGTAGAATTTCTTTAATTCTTCAAGAAATAATGAAATTACAGCTTCCCCCAAAAAAACAAAAATCAACAACAGCTTTTTTTCCAGTGGGATGCAGCAAGTCCCTGCCCACTTCGATGGAAAGTGTTGGTTTACTACAAACACCAAAAACTCTTGCACGCTTTCCAGATGGGAATTTGTATTTCGGATGAGGCCCGATTTATCCATATCCTGGTGGCAAATAGCAGGGCTGAGATCTGAGAGCAGATTTCCACACACACACGCACACACTTTTTGCCGCTATCAAATGCCGATCTAATGAATCCTTGCAGAGATCACAAGAATCTGCTTGTGAAAAGCAGTTTCTACTTGTTACTGAGGACCTGCACGGCCACTGCCTGTGATTAATTGCTCCTGTGCTTGGAGCAATTTACTATCAAATCTTTACTACCAAGAGATGCTACAGAGAGTCCCACAGGGACCTCATCGTGTATCTGCTCAGCTCCACTTATCTCAGACGGCTGCGTGTGAGCACAAATACGATGAGTGCAGAATAATCTGATTTTCCAAACAAGTTTTCCCATGTAATTGCTTGGAACAAAAGTGCCCAAAGCTAATTTTTCCCTGCGAGATGGTTGGAATTACAAGCCAAAGGTGGGTGATTGCTTGTGCAAACGTATTTACGAGTATGCACAGACCCAATTTTCCAGTCGTGCAGAAACAGCACATAACAAACTGAGGGCACTCTTTCAAGCTTATCTTCCTGCAGGATCTCATCTCCTATGGCTCAGTTTGCCTTGCCCAGGTGTACCAGACCTTATTATTCTCTGTTAAAAGAGATCCTCAGTTGTATAAGCAGGAACCTGCCCGACAGCTAGGCAAAAGGTGAGCAGAGCAGAGAGACAGTGGAGAAGAGTTTACATTCTCTATGCTGGCCCCATGCTCAGAGCAGGGTACGAGCATAGCCAAAGGAGGGTAGCGCATAGGCAGGTTCGTGGCTCCCCCGCCCGCCACTCAGACATACCCCCAGCCCAGTTCACTTGGGGCTCAGTGGCATAAGGGCTGACAAGGGCTCGGGGGTCTCCAGCCCCAGTTTTGGGGGAAAAGCCCATATCAAACGCTCTACTTGCCCCCCACCCCGGCTTTGCTCGCTACTCTTCACTCCCAGGACCACCAGCCCTGCTCCAAGGACAAGTCCCCCCAGATGCTGCCAATTCCCGCGGCGGTGCTCGGCGCTGCGCCCTGGGACGGGGCCACTCTCACCCTCCTCCTCTTCTTATTCCCTCCCGCAGGGCCG
>NW_009910814.1:0-220 GCF_000696875.1 Nestor notabilis
GCGGGCCCTGCTCCTGAGGCGAGTGCTCGCCCCCCCGCCCGCTGCCCTCTCGCTCTGCCTGCGCCAACTGCCGCCCCACGCCCTGGTGGCCGCGCTCCCTGGGCTGGGTTTTCCCCCCCGAGGCCGGTGTTGTCCCTCCCGGCCCCGCCCCCGGTGAGTCCCCGCTCGCCTCAGCGGAGCTGCGGCTCCCGGGCAAGTCCTCTCGAGGGCCGGAGGGCCC
>NW_009910814.1:251-19801 GCF_000696875.1 Nestor notabilis
GAGCTTCCCCCCGCTCCGCTGTTCAAGGCGTCCTCTCGGGAGATACTCACCTCGGCAATTGAGCCAAACCTAGATCACCTAGCTCCAACCCCCCTGCCATGGGCACGGACACCACACACTAAACCATGTCATGCAAGACTCCATCCAGCCTGACCTTGAACACTGCCAGGGATGGAGCATCCTAGAAACTTTGTAAAAATTTGTATTCTTCAGTTATGAATTAGATGTTGAATTATTATTTGTAATCACTCATTGTGTATGAGTCAACAAAAAACCGAATTAAATATTAAAAATGGACATATTAAGTTCTATTACCTTCTCATATTTTGAATCTCAAAATCTCTCATTTGATGAAGAGAACTGGTCTTACAATAATTACTGAAGGAGAATTCAGTAGGTGTTTTCACATTTTTTAAGTGTGATATCTACTTTTAGTGTTTGGAAATCTCTAAAATTCAAGAAAAAAAGTAAAAATCATCATACCATTTTACATTATTTATCATGCTGGGTACAGCTATAGGAGATTGCTGAGTATCTCTACCTAAAGGATTTTTATAGTGATCTCTAGATTGCAATGAGGATCAGTTACACGAAAATGTATGTACACATTCATGCTTTTAACTCCAAGGGTTTTCCACTAAACAGAGAAAAAGAAACATCTATGTTTTTATTCAGCAAATTAAAGATATAAAACCAGACACGGGTGGCATAATATAGCCCCTTGTAAAAAGACTTTAGTAAAAGTTATTTTTTAATTTGTGTTTATCTTATGGTCTCTCTGTATTAAAAATCTCTCCAAATTAATTAAATGAGTCAACATTAAGACTTCCACAGAAAGTTAATTTTTTCATGCAGTGCTCTAGTATTTTGCTTAGTTTTGGGTTTTTTTGGTTATTTTTAGTAACTTGAGGTTCCATGATTACTTTGGCATGGAAGGATCTTCTGAGTTAATTCTTATTAGGTTTTATTTTGATATGTAGATACCTGAAAAGAGTGCATCTAAAAACTTTCAGTGATAAAGTCCACCTAACCTGCTAGACTTGATCTGGTTCAGAACCCTATTATCACACATTTTCTGAACTATAAAAATATTGTCATAGCAGCATTCAGTCTGCATGGTTAGTAACATGCAATTAATAGAAAGTTTGATGTTCTAGCTTTCTACATGTCAAATTCCATCAATAACTGGTGAGAGAAAGAACAGCAACAATCTCAGGTGTTGTCAGTTACAGATGTAAGTTTACTTACTCTTGAAGGTCATTCCATAAGCCAGCTCAATTGCCTATTACATTAACTGCTTATAAATAAGCTGTGTTTCTCCTTCCATTATGAAAGGAAATGCTGAAGAGGTTTATGCTCAGCAGACAACTAGCTCTTCTGGATGACCCTGAAAGGGAAGCTCTGTGTGCACTGTGGGTGATTTAATTCCAGACCAAGCATATGTTCCAGCTGAGAAATGGAAACCCACATCTGGCAGAAGTGAGCATTTTAGACCACCTCAAGCTCATTTTGGTGCAAGTTCAAAAAGGTTAGCTTCAGCTAATTTTAACAAGCTGATTCTAGTTCATCTCAGCTATAAGTTGATGCCACTCAGCAAAGTGGCTCTCACTTGTTTACACCCTGGGAGGGGAGCTGGCTCTTTGGATAGAAGGCTTGCAAAGTCAGTCCTGTGCCTGGCCATATGCTATAGGCACATGGACTCAGGGAAGTACTGAGCTGTCATTTTTACATTTTTTCCCCTCCTCTGTCCATTTTGTACTTTAAAGAATCTTTCAAATTAGTCATTAGGAAGACTTTTATAACTTCATTTTTTTTTTCACTGTAGGAAAAGGGGAGAAGGATGCAGAGAAATTGAATTAGCTAAGAAATTATGTTTCAGAATGCAATACAAGAGCCATTATGTGCTTTACCTCACTGCCTCGTCAAAGTATATGCATGATCTTAATTCCCAAACTAAGCTGAGAGCTGAGAAGTTTGCCAACATTTGCTAATCACTAAAAAACATGTAACTTATTCCGCAGTCAATAGTTAACAGTTGGCAGGAGCATACCCTTTGGTTTAGAATTGATTTTGCATTTGTTCAAGGATGACATGCATGCTGACAAGTGAGACCAGATAATTCAGATTTATCAGTTCTGACTTGCTGAATAACCATGTCAGATAGATGATGGATGGCTCCCAAACTAGCAGTAAGGCACAGGTTGGTGAAGGTGATAAACAAAAAAAAATAGCCTTCTCTGTGCTGAATAGGCTAATATTCCAAAATGTCAAATGGCATTATCCCAATATTTTCTCAAACATGTTAAGATTCAAAAACCTATTTGAGATTCAAGCATCTATTTGAACTACAGTAACTATTAGACAAGAAACACTGAGGTCCACTTGCTATGAAGGACCAGGGGCTTAAATAAGCTTGGAGTAGTCATGTGGTCTGATATTAGTGGCCAGGACAGAAGCCTTCACATGAATAACTCCCACCACTCCCCCAGCCATTGCCAGCAGTGTTAATAAAAGCAAAGCTTATTTCTGACTTTGTCTTGGCAGCCACTGATTCTGTCTGAAATGGCAGTATATCATCAATGACATTCATGACCAATAATGGAACAGATACTTCAGCTGCAGTTGGGGGCAGAGGGCATTTTAGGACGAAGGACATGAAAGCATAATCTTTGGCTGTATGCCATTTTTGAGAACACGTCTCTGAATAGAAGCCTGTAGCTTTCAGGAGTTGCTAGAGCATGAGGAACTCCCAGCAGGCAGGATATTGCAGAACCAATTAAGTTACACTAAGGGATAGTTCACTAGGTGGAATAGAGTTCAGGAAGACTGCCTGAGCATATCAGGTCCTGAGGAAGATGGTTGAAATAGTGGAAATCATAGAAATACATCACGTTATGTGTATATTTTTTTGATTTCCTCAGCCTTCATTTTCCATGGAGTGGTTGTAATTGACAGACGCTGTAGTAACATTTGCAGAAAGGATATTTACAGAAACAAAACCAAAGGATAAGTTTATGAAAAGGAATAACAAATAAAAAACATTCAGCTGTCATCTCTCTGATGATTTGTGTAGTAATCAGTGACAATGCACAAGACATTAAAAAGTACCCAGGTATTTAGTTCTGTTTTATTCATACTAAGCCAGCAATATTGCTTTCTGGAAAAAAAAAAAAAAAAAAGGATGTACTTGAACTATTCAAGTACATGTATTTGCAAAATGTAGGGAATTTTTCATGAAAGGTTTATTGGGTTTTTTTCTAAATTATCAGTTTCATCATTTTTTATAGGATAGGATTTTCCTTTTATAATTTGACTTTGATATCTCAGAAACAGAAAATGCAGAAGCATATAAAAATCTCAGGTTTTATTAGTGTGGAAGAGACCAAATTTGCTGATTCTTTGATTAAGTTTTCCTATGCCTGCTTTGAAACTTAAAATACTTATCTCTGTAAGACTATTAATACTGTATTGCAATCAGTGTACATGTTCATGGCTTCTGAAATGTGGCATTTAATGTTTAATTACTAGTTCAAGAACAGATGTCCTAAGACTAGCAACAGAAGATAAAAGTCAAGAATGATTTTATATTTTATATTGTAAGTATAATACAGAAACAATCATTGAATATTGTAAACTCATTTCTTTTGTACTCAGATACTTAAACAATTGCTTATTAAGCATCATAAAGAGCAAATTTAGTATAAAAGAGATTTATACATAAAATAAGTAAGAATTACTTAAAACCAGTCCCTACTTGGATAAATTGCTCTTAATAGTCTTACTATTTTATTGGTTATAAAAAAAAAAAAAGAGTAACTCCATATTAAAAAGTAGACTTTCTACATACAGGTAATACAGGTAGATGTAGATATTTCTCACCAAATACAGAAGCAAATACAGAAATATTTCACTAATCACTTAAAGGTAACCACTCCTCCCAAAAACACATATTTATACTTGTAACTGTCACTGACCATAGTCCACGTGTAACTTACAGTCACCAATACATTAACTACTATGGAAATCTTACAAAAGTGATTTAGATGATAATATTTGCAGTGTATCATTAAGGCCAAATCCACACCAACAGGCAAAATAATATCTAGGGTGCCTTTATTATTAATATTAATAATTGGATATTAAGATTTTCATGTAATAATGACCAACTATCCATAATTCCTGAATTTAGTACAAAGACACATCACTAAAGATGAGACTCCAATATAGGATGATACAGGAGTAGATAGATCTCTCTACAGAGTTTTAGTCTAATAAACTGCTCTTACAGTGCTGTACACATATTGACAAAGGTTAACCTAATTAAGATATGCACCAATAGATGTTAAGTTTGTAATTTTGCCAAGAATCCTTTGTACAAAGGATTAGTCACAAAATATTTCAACTACTGTTTGGCTGCCAGGGAATCCTTGAAAGCTAACATCTAAACCACTAAAACTCTTAAGACATACCACAGAGTTGTTCCTTAAAAGTCATACAAAGAGAACAGAGCTGTCTGCTCTCAGGTAATATTACAGTAAAGTGTCCAAGACAAGATTCAGGGACTTTTCTGACATAACTAATACAGGAACAGAAAAATATCCCAAAAGAATAGCATTCATCTGCAGCAGGAAGAAATTCACTGCAGCGTTCCAAGTTTTAGTATGAATTCCTTGGGATTTCCTGTAGTCTCCTAATGTCTACTGCAAACTTGTGAGAAGCAAAGACCACTTCCCTTTTTTGTATCTAATAAAAGTATTAAAATAATGTTTGCTCTTTATCTTTTTTTCATTTATCTATTCTTTGTTAAAAATCACACTCAATTCACAAGTCTCAAAGCTGATACATCAATGGTACCTATGGACTTTTTTTTTTTTTTTAATAAAGATACAGCTGGAAGCGCATAATGAAGAAGTTCCAAATGATAAATTCGTACTCAAAATGGAACAGCAGGAGATTCCAGTTCGTTGGAGGCTCCATATAGTTCTATTGACTTCAATAAAGCTACACTGATTTATGCTAGCCAAGAATTTGCTTATATATCAATGCAATCTAACTAGGTCTTTATATATCTTCACAGTAGACACTGGAGTATCTGAGTCAAGCAGATCAAAGTAGAAAGCCTTGTTTTAAATCCCTTTGTGGCAACAGCTTTAAACGGAGAAAGATTTGAAGACATTAGTGTATCTTTAAACTGTAATAGAATATTCACTCCATAACTGATCTCCATTAACAAATTAAAATCCCAGAAGCAACTGTCATTTTTAAAATGTATTTTAAGAATACTGCAAACTTCTTCTGCATGCAGTTAATGGATGAGGTTCAGCTTCTTCATTCTCAAAGTGAGTACTTGGGTGCCTGTCTACCTCCAATTAAGTTCTTATATGAGAGGCTATACTGAAGAATAGTCTATATGTTCTTTTAATGTACTGAATCACCATAATATTCATACAGCTCATACCTGTAATGCTTTTACAGAGACTGAACAAAAGAATTTCTAATATTTATTGATTTGGAAGAAGTATTACCTAGGGACCTACCAGTAGCACCATTAGAGAGGTAAACTGCCTCCAACATCCATTAACACCAACCATTTGGACTGGCAAAAGGAAGAGTAACAACATAAAAAAGATGGGGCCTGAAGCATTATCCACTATCTGTTAAGTCTCCAGAGCAGCTGGAAACAGTGAATCTATACTACATAACATCCCCTCTTTCTGCAAGACTTCATGAAGCCAATTGGGACCTGGAACACAGATGAGACCATGAAAAAACTTTAAAGAGCATGCTTGCATGTAGAGGCAGAGGGAAAGGAAGAGTGACTGCTCAGAGACACTTGTAGTTTCTTTTTATATAGGTTTGACATTGTGGTTTTCTTAAGAAGACTCCTGAAAAAAACCTATAGCTTTTAAGACAGTTCCATTGGAGCCTCACAGTCCTACACATACAAAATGTACATGTGGATGATTACAGTCAACCAGTGTCCCTTGAGCACATCTATGCTTCAGTGATTGTAAGTCATATTGCCACTTAGTACAGAAATGGGACATTTTCAGATTCCTTGCAATTAAATTTGTTCCATGCAGTTGTTCACCAAAACCTGACTTTGCTAATATTTAAAATGCAGTGTGAGACATCATTTCTTGGCCAAACATTTGCTTGACACTATGGCTGCACTTAATTATTTATTGTGGTTGTTTCAGATGATGCAAGGTATGGGAATACTTATCCTGCCTATTGTCAGATTCATGTTTGTTGTTTCAGGTTTTTCCCCAGGAGCACTCTGATGACATTAGGAAGGGAACATAAAACAAACCAGTAAACAAGCTACTGCAAACTGTGATAAATACCAGCATTTGCACATACACACAAAAAAAGTCTGTTTGTTTATTTTCTAATTGCCCTAAGTGGAATGATACAAAAGTCAACATCTTTACCAGCACACAAAAATTAAGGTGAGAAAATTGTTCAATTCTGACTTGTACCTCACAGTTCTGTCCATTGAGTCACCACTTACCTAAATTGCTGCAATGCAAAGTTTGTTAGTAAGGTTTGTCATTAAAAAGATGATTCACATGGACCCGCTTAGTTTCAGAACTAACAAGAATGTAACCAGAATTGGTCTGGCTGTTCTTAAAGCAGTGCTGAAGGAGCCTATCACTTCAAATAAATGAAAATGAAACTTAATACTATACAGTAATAATCAGGAAGCTAAAATGCAGGAAAAGAAAACACTAGCAAACAGCAACAGGACTCACTAAATGTTCACCAGGTAGAGCCTGAGATGGAAAGTATTTGATATCAGCACTAAAACATGCTGATACTAAACTCTCTCCTATGCTTAACAGTCACTTTTGATAACTCCATACACAGTCTCATTGGATTTGTCTTACATGTGCTCTTAATACTAACAATAGATTGATAGCATTGTCTTTGACACTGCCTAATCTGTACAATTGTAATTTGAATGCATTTATTTCATACCTATTGTTTTAGGTGACAGGTGCCAACCCCCACTCCCAGTCTACAGTGTCATTCCAAAGGCATGTAATATAAAATTCCATATTCATTCAGCTTAACAAGAAAAGAAATTTTGCAGAGTGATAATTCTGCTTGATTCTATTGTTTTTGTCAAAGGTCTCCATATTTCTGTATTAGATCAATGATCTTGTTTTAGCTCACTGCCTTGATATTCAGTTCAGAACTGGGGAGGACATTAAAGCATTCGATATTTAGACATCTTAGTTCTACAAGAGGAAATACAACAAGGACAGAGACTGCCTACAAATGAGGAATGCACTTTACCAATTTTATTTATATATCTTTGAGGTAAGTTCTCAACAAAAAGGATGTTTAAATACCCAGAAATTGGCAAAAGAAGACTTGACTTTACATGGCATGGCCAATTCAACTTATCAAATAAAAATATACATATATATATAACCTCTATTTACTGCCGTCTATCCCTCATCAGAACTAAGTATATTATGCTGTACTGATTTTTAGCATAAAATTATTTAGAGAAATGGATGCAACAAACCAGTGATGAAAGAGAAAAAGTCCAGGTACTGCAGGAACAGGTAACTATGTAACATGTTTGTTTATTTATATATTAATTAAAAATAAATAAATAAACAAAGGCCCGAACAGGAAAATCGATTGGAAGCATTCCTATTCACTAAAAAGAAGTTGTTCCTGCTAATGAAGAAGCAGTGAAGTAAAACATTCAGGTTGAAGACACATCTGAGGTACAAAGCTGGAAAGTTTGTTTCTGGAAATTTAAGCATCTTCTCATTTTTGGTCAGTGGTAGTTTCAATGAATTTGCTGGTATTATCACTAGCTTTCTTAAGGGTTATTAATAATATATACATGTTTAAATGATGTGTGGTACTAAGTTTTCAGACATGTTTTTGTCTCTCAATTGGAGAGACATCAGTTTGATGGATGGACCACTCCGTGGATAAAGAACTGGCTAGATGGCCGCACCTCTCATGTGAAGACAGGCTGAGAAAGTTGGGGCTGTTCAGCCTGGAGAAGAGAAGGCTGCGTGGAGACCTCATAGCAGCCTTCCAGTATCTGAAGGGGGCCTACAAGGATGCTGGGTAGCTACTCTTCGTTAGGGACTGTAGTGGTAGGACAAGGGGTAATGGCTTTAAACTTAAACAGGGGAACTGCAGGTTAGATATAAGGAACAAGTTCTTCACAGTGAGGGTAGTGAGGCACTGGAATAGGTTGCCCAATGAAGTTGTGAATGCTCCAACCCTGGAGGTGTTCAAGGCCAGATTGGACAGAGCCTTGGGTGACATAGTTTAGTGTGTGGTGTCCCTGCTCATGGCAAGGGGGTTGGAACTAGATGATCTTAAGGTCCTTTGCACCTCTAACTATTCTATGATTCTATGATCTTAAGGCCCTTTCCAACCCTAACTATTCTATGATTTTATGTTGGATTTATCCCTTTAAAATTAGAGATAGAACTATAGTACCTGATTTTATACTTAAACTACAAAAAAACCCAAAAAAAAACACATAGGAAACCAACCTGTAGAATTAAAAATTAGTGGTCTTTGATTTTGCAGTCAATGGGTTACTATGCTGAAGTCAAGGTATGGTAACTAGTGGCACAGAGCCACAATCTAATTGAAATGCAAATGGAGCTGCAGAGTGCCAGGGAATATTTGGCTTACTGCAAGAAAACTAACCTTGAGAATTCAATTTCCTTTGTCCAAGAAATACCATCACTAACCTAATAGCGTAGTTCATTTGTAATTAGCAATCAATCAGGCAAGTTTCCATATTCATTAACAAACTTAGTGAAAGTTTAAAGGGACCATTCAAAAATCTACAGATCTATGTTTCTAATTTAGTCTTAGTGCGGTGGGACCCTTTCATCTGTGTTCTTATGGAAAACTAAGCTATGTATGTAACAAAATTTTCTCTTATTTTGACATCATGCTGCTCTTTAGATATTTCACATCTTGAATTCTGAAATATTCTGGACTTTTTTAGCTTTCCAGAAGTTTTTAAAGCATTAACAAATCTTGCAAGAATATCCCTGCCTATGAGGAGTGGCCAAAGACTCTAGGTTTGTCTAGTTTATAAAAAGAAGGCCCACTGCTCTCTGAAGCTTCCTAAGGAAGGGCAGTAAAAAGGGAGCTGCTGAACTCTGTTTCCTGGTATCCAGCATCAGGACACATGGGAATAGCTCAAAGCTGCATCAGGGAAGGATCAGACTTGATGCTAGAAAACATTTATTTACTGAGATGTCAATGAAGCACTGGAACAATGTTTCCTAGAGAGGTGTTCAATGCCGCAAGCCTGTCAGTGTTTAAGAGGCATTTGGAAAATGTGCTTAATAAAATGCTTTTAGTTTTGGCCAGACCCTAAAGTGGTCAGGCAGCTGGACTAGATGATAGTTCTAGGTTCCTTCCAATGAAGTATTCTATTCTGTTCTGTTCTGTTCTGATTATCTTCTGCTATCCCCTCACCTCTGGAACCATTCTATTGTCCTATACATCATGGCAGGCAAGCTTAGTCTTTCTCTTAGTCACATTTATTTCTTCTTATGGCCTCTCTAGAGGCTGGAAAAGCTTTCTTCAAGTCACATCTTTTTAAAATTCCAGTGTTTCTTACCTTTGCATTATAATAGACAATAGCAAAAGTGTCATAAATTTAGAGCTGCTGGTGGTAAGAAGTCTTCAGAGGAATAAGGAACATTTGATTCAAGTACTGAGAGAGAAGAAAATAAAGGTTTAGAGCAGTAGTAGCAGTGATACAGGGAAATGGACTGGAGATTATGAAGGCCACATTAGAAGGGACTTGTAAGAACAGATTAGACAAGCACCTGTTAGAAATATTGCTAATCCTCCCTAGTAGAAAAGGAATGTCTGCCTAAATGCCTTTCTGCCTGTGATTAGATAGCATATAGCTGTGATATGCACATACTATTATCCCAACCCAACATTTTTTGCCGATGTATTCATAAGCACTTTGAGACCCATATTACAGCAATTTTCAAAATGAAAATAACATATGGCTCCACCTCTGACATCAGATAGAGTCCAGCTGCAGTATTCAAAAGAGAGCTTCATATGCTCTTCTGAGACCCAAACTCTCTCGTGTCTTCTTTGCATTATGATGATCTTGAGAGGCTACATTAATTCCATACTATTCCTGTGCAGTATTCAGTGCCTTTAATCCTGAAAAATAAGGCCAATGAGAGAGAGAGACCCATTCTCAAGCAATTTCTACTTGCTAGAGGACCTCTCAGCCAGAGGGTAACAGCAGTTCATCAATCTTCTTGGCACTGAGGCTTTTTGCAGTCTCTAAAGCTTCACAGATACTTTGCAACAGCAACTTCAGTCCCCTCAATTTTATGATCTATTCAAATGTAGGATTAAAAATATCACCCCTAAGAATTAGTTTTTTCCTTATGATGTCTTCTGGCTTGTGCTGCCCTGAAGCCAAAGCAGTAGGGTAAAATCTCACAAACCCCTGTTCTTTCCTTCATAGGATATGGAGGACCCTTCACTCTCCCGCTTTATGAGATGCACTGCTGGGTCAGGCCAATAGTCTAGCTTGGTATTCTACCTCTGGCAGCAGCAGCAGCAGTAAAAGATGCTGTTTACGGAAATAATGTAAGCCCAGCTGCTTCCTGCAATCCATTGGGTTTTGTCCCCTAACAGTCATTGGAGTAAGGGTGATAGAAGATACGCCTTTGCCTTTCTTTAGTATCTGTTTGTGAATTTATTGTTCACAAATTTGTCTAACCCTATTTTGAACCTGTTGGCATTCTCTGCCTCTACCATCTCCTGTAGGAAGAAAATACAGAAATTTACTGCCTGCACTGTAAAGAACTGTTACCTCAATTAGGTGACTGTCACCTATGGGCCCCTTCTCAGTGCCATAAATAAGTGCCATGGTAACACACGTTTACAAATTCAGCAAATGACACATTAAGGACCTGTTACGCTACTGTTCAGACAGACATAATGTATACAGAAAAAAATGAGTCAGTTCAATACTTCATTATAGAATTGACACTCTCAGGCATGTACTGTGGAGTTGATCTGTACAGGTTCAGTGCACACTTTCAAACATCCATCAGAATGAATACTGGATAACTGTATAAAAACTTCAAATATTGCTAGAACAGACTTTTCAGGAGAAAAAAAAGGAGATGCCTCGGCCTATAAGGGGCACAGTAAGTCCACAAAGATCTCTTAATTCTTTACTGGCTAACAGTAAGGAAAAAACATCCCTAATACACTAGCTGCTATCAAATATTTATTTTACTGGAAAGAGGAATATATAGAAGATATATCTAATTCAAAAGGAACTTTGCATTCAAAGGTATAAAGCAATTACCTTTTATTCAATGGATTTCTACAGTAATGATGTGTACCTGATTGCAGAAATGAGTTATTATGGCAGGCAACTGTCTTTGACAAAAACAAGTAATATGTATTCTTCTAGCAGAAATTTTAGTATTATTATTTTTGATGTTTTAAACTAATTTTCTGACTATCCTCAATGACCAAAATTAGTGTCAATTATATATTAACATATGACTTAACAGTCATTAATTCTTCATGACCTTAATATACCTACTTTAAAATTACAATATTCAATGCATAGTAATAACTATAATGAAGAACATCCTCAAACAGAGAATTGCTTGAAGGGGAGTAATGCTTTCATTTTCAGCTAATGCAATAAGAGGTTAAATGCAGAAATACTCAGTTTCAGTTTTAAAGAAAAAAACAGCTTTGGCTTCAAAGCAGACATATATATATATATGTATATATGCTTGGGATATAAAATATATGTGCTTGAAGAATAACAACTCCATAAAATCTATTTTTCAACAGAAAAATACTCTTATAAATACAGAGTGCAGCTTAAATTATTTTGACATAAACAAATTCTACATCCAGTGAAAACAGTTTTACTGTAACAAAAAATGCTGGATTTTTTCTACATACCTCTTTTTGTCTAGAATGAGTTTTATTGAACTAGTCATGTAAGAATGCAGAAGAACAAGAAAAGGTCTGACAGAAATAAACATAAATATATATTTATAAAACACACTTTGGAAGTTGTTTTAGAATAAAGGTTTAGGATTAGAATAAATGAGGGTTTAGTATCTAAATACCCATCATATAATACACCAAAATACTGAATCTATTGTCAACACTGTCTTTAATAATAGTCTGGATTTTATAAGCACTACAATACTCATTTAATTTCACAGAAGTATTAGCATTACAAATATAAAATTGCATATAAAGTCAAAGACTTTACAGTATAGAAGGCAATATATTTAGACAGGATGTTTCAAAGTATGGCCTTGTTGTAATATTCTAAAAAATCTATGTCAGGGCTTGATAATACTTGGCAATAAATGTCTATCCCAGGTGTTCAAAACTTAGGATCATTGGGCTCCTAAAAGATTATGCTCACCCATAAAATAGAAAGTTTGACCTTGCTTGCTTTCTGAATTTTGAGCTACAAAGATCTAGAGATTCTCAATCTTTTCTTAAGAAAAATATTCTCAAATGTTTCTCATAGTTATTTGTTCAGGAACTATGTTTTTAGAGGAGGAAACTTAGTTGTCTAGTACTGCAGAATAACTAGGACCAGTCATTGAGCAAGAACTTCACTGTACTGAACAGAATATAAGTAGTGGGAAAAGCACAATCCTATACCAAGCCAATCTAAATCAGTATATCTGGTAGGTTACAATGGACAATCACAACAGGAGCAGTCTGAGAGACAGAGAGAACAAAGATCATAACTAGAGCTTAGCAGAAATAATTTCCTAAGAGAGTAGCACATGTCAGTATGTTTTTCTACTCTACCAATCTTTCTGTAAAAGCTGGAATGTTTTTTGAGAGCGGATTTTGACAGATATTTGTGTAGGTGTAAAATGCACAAGTTTCCACTGTTCTAAATCACATCCAATGGTAATAAAAATTACGAGGTGGGTACCCAGATATTAAAACCAACCAACCAGGCAAACAAAATAAATTTACTAGAATGAAATCTGTAAGAAAATTTCTGGGGTTTTATCTCTTGCATTACTTAAGCACTAATCGTTTGATAATACTAGTTGTGTTTGTAACAGTTGTTGGGATGTCCATTAATGTAAACAGTCTTCCCTTGACATGTTGATGTGCTAAATGCATGTACTGAGTTTGTAATGGATGACACAATATAAATTGACATACATAATGTACAGTACTTCAAAGAACTGCAGCACAAAGCACATTGACGTATCTAATAATCATAAGTGACAGATGGTTGCAGGGTTTTTTTATGCTTAACAACTGAGTGGAGAGACAGCATTTATCTTGTATTAAACTGTTGCATTTTAAAATTGCCTTTAATTACAGGGGAAGGTAGGTTATTAAAAAGGAATGCATTTCGCTGGATCATTTCCCCTTTGCAGTCCTTATCTGTTAGATGTGCTTTAAGAAAGCCTATCATGATGGTCCCTTGAGAAGGGTCAAAGAAGCATAATCTTCAGTAAAACTTAATTAGAGACAAATTAATAATAACATGTATTGGGGATTTTTTGGAAGAGTCTAAATTTCAAGTCCTGGCAGTTGACACTAGTCAAAGGCAGACACCTCAGCCACCTCACTCTGCTTCCCAGAATATCTTCTAGAATCAAGAAAAGCCCATCTTATTCAGTGTTGTTTACAGTTTGCTGGCTTTTGGCAATTGCTTTCTCTTCCAGACATAAATTACTCAGTTCCAATAGTAAAGATCATAAATTTACCTAAAAAACCCGAAGGTATTCAACATTTATGAAGTAAGGTTTTTGGAGAAGATAGGACTTTATAAGTTGAAATGCAAATCAGCTCATACAGCTGGTTCAGTTTCATGGATTTTAGAATTTCAGTATAAGGATTTGTTAACACCACAACCTTGTTTAGCTTTTTAATATTTTATTTGCCTTTTTCACTCTATTTTATAGTTAACTGTATTGTATTTTAATTGCTTGCTTGACATGCCAGCATCTCAGCAGGGGTTCAATGGGGAGTTTTATAACACTTTAAATAATTAATAGTAATTAATAGACTGCATTAAATCAAGTTCTCATAATATTCTCTGTATCTTATGTGTATAGCAATGCTTTCACAAGCTGAGATCTTAGCTCATCTTTTATAGTGTTTTAAGATATTTATTTTTTCCGCAAAAAATGTGAAATACTTCAGGAGGTTTTATTTTGCAATATGCTGTGCTTTGTACTCCAGAAAGACATCAAATACATTGGAGGCATTTTTATACTACATTTATTTTTTAATGAAAATGCCATACTGGAAAAATATACTGTGTTATAATTTGGGAAAGCCAGATTTTGTCATCCTTACTCAAACAAAACCTACTGTTACTGATTAAATCTTTGGGACAGTACTTCTGGTCATTTTTATTACAGTACCTAAACTTGGTCACAGAAGTCTAACTTTTATTATTGTTCATGATATATAATCCAATTTAAACCAACTCAAGTCAGCAAGTCTTGTTACATCAGAATGACATTCTGATCAGGGAACAATGTACTTGAAGCTAAATATGTTTCATGTCTCAAAGTCACTAAAAGTTAGCTATTTTTGATGTGCCAGGGACTTAACTTTTTGTATGTAGCTATCTGAACAAACTTCATGCACATATTTAGCCTTCTGACTTGTATTGTTAAGGTACTTTTATACATTCAGATAAAACATTTGTTACAAACACATAGTTACAGTGGTATTATATTTAACTTACAAGTACAGAAAAAATTTTGAGTTTTGTTAAACACCTAGAAAGAGTATTTATTTCTTTTAAAATATTATCTTTTTCACAGATAGAGAAGGTAGCTGATTAAAAAGGATTCTCAATTACTACATACCCCCTCGCTGGCCAGTAACACCTTGAGATCTTTTAAAGTACATGTATAAACTAGTATATAAAAGCAGTTAGTAACTGCTATTTCTTGCAGACTAGGACAGATGAAGTGACAGTAAACTCTCTTTCTTTTTTCTGGGCAATGTTTACTATTTTACTAGGGAATAATTTAATTTTTATTCCTTTCAGATGTGTTTATAATAATGTACAACACATGCATGGAGTATTTCAGCTGTCAGATTAATTTTTGCCATTGATAAAATGTTGGCTGCTAAATTTTCCCATATTGTCTAAAACCTACAGATTTTTGATTGCTTATAAAAAACCCACTGTTGTTATTCCTCACACTTTTGAAGCTCAGAGATTAATGTACTAGAGGCTCAAAGACAAAACACGTGGTTATTCTCCACATAAGGGTGTCTCCTATCTTCTTTTTCTTCAGCTTTCATTAGGGACACACTGGACCTTTTCTGAGTTGCTTGTACTTCCTATTTCTCATCTCTCAAAATACACAGTTGTTTTCTAGACCCACCTTCATTTTTCTGTATCAAACTATGTCGATGCTAACATAATTTTGTTTGTTAATTAAGGCTTTCTAGTAAGGGAACATGAAGGAATAAATCATAACATCTGAAAAATCTGCATAACTGTATTCAAAAACATATCAATGAATCACAGAAAAGTTTAGGTTAGAAGAGACGTCAGGATGTCTCTTGTCCATCCTCTTGCTCAAAGCAAAGCTAACTTTGAAGCCAGGTCAGGTTACAGAGGGCTTCGTTCCACCAAGCTCTGAAAATCTCCATGAATGGGTACTCAGCAACCTCCCTGGGTAATCCACTCTAGTACTTAACCACTCATGTGACTAGCTTTTTTTTCCTTATAGCTAGTTGCAATGATGTGTCAACATTTTTAACTTAACATGTCCTGTGTATAACCAAGTATCAGTAAATATAAAGTGTGAACATCATTAATATTTTAACTAGGTAAATATACTAAATGTGTATCTATTCCATAGATAAAAACCAAAGTTCTACCACAAATCATTTATCATCTAAGGGCATGAAGTCAAACCAAGGACTGAAAGGATGTGATCTACCTTTCCCAGCAGGATCCCCACCAGAGTGCAAACACAGGAGAAGTCCTTCAGCTTTTTCAATCTGTGCTTCTTAAAAAGGAAGCCACAGAGAAGGGAACAAGAAATCTAGGAAACACTTTTAAGATACTTTTTCAAAAAATGACTTACTGAAAGAGAACTCTTAGGAAGCATTTACTGTAAGCAAAATCTATGGAGTAAGTGATACGATGCCTATGTGAATGTAATGACAGGTACATCTCCTGCTGGAAAAAGGAGTGAGGTCAGTTGTATGAAAAAACTGTTAGGTTGTTAAAAGAAATGGGAACCCAGAAATGATGTAAGAGATGAAAAACAAAGATAAAGCTTCAGCTCCTATGACTAAGACAACAACAGAAAAGCATTTAATAAGAGCTTTTCAGATTTTCATGAATATGTGATGTGTGTGCTAGGGATCATACATACCACAGCTTTCCTTAATATAACCTCCTGCTAGATTTTATGTCAAGATAAAGGGATCTTTTCCCTGAATCTTTCTCTTCTTGCAACACTCAACTGCCTGTCTTTATCCAAATTTTCTTTTCAAAACCACAATGATGAAATTCTGATTTTGTTCAGCTTTGTCACTGACTTCCAAATGGACAAAAATTTCATTCATTTTTTCTACTTTTAAGCAATGCTGCTAATACAGGCTGACTCATTTGAGAGACTGGATGCTGAGCAGAGCACTTGTTTTAAGTAATCATTTTCCAAATGGTATCATTAGAAACAGAATAATCCATAAAAGGTATCACATGTAAACTCATCTTTTTTGCAACATTCAGAAAATTTATGAAAGCCTTTGTTCAGAAATACATAGCACTCTGCTTATGAATATAAAGCAAAAAAAAAAAAAAAAACCACTGAGCAAATGCGTGTTTCAGGATAGGATCTGCATTTCTCTGTGATTTTATGCAACTGCAAAAACAGTGCAAAAATAGGAACTACTTGTTCCTCAACTTATGGAAAAAGGTGTATTAACTTTCATCTTGATGTAAGGAAGACATTTTTTACAGTGAAAAAAAATGCTGGAGCAGGGATTTTGTAGGGTCCTCATCACTGAACATTTTCAGGATGTGATTAGACAGTGTTAGATAATCTCATCCACGCTCCATTTCCAGTGAAAGTTTGGACCAGACGATCTTTCAAGGTCTCTTCTAACCCTGGGCTGTTCTAGGATTTTAGGAATTATCACAGCCAGTTTCACCACCAATATTACCAGCTTTTCTTAGCACAGCCAGTCAGAGTAACAGGTATATAAGTACTCAAGTGGATAAGTCTTAGTTACTGTCTTCAAAGGACTAAGAAACATATGACATGCAGAAAGACAAGAGAATGGCCTTATTTTTTTGTCTACATTTTTCCATTTTGTATGGCTTCCTTAAAGAGCCTGATATAAAGATAAAAAAATGAATGGAAGACTTTCCTTTAAGGTTTATGTGATATGGGTAAGTCCGCCACACCAAACACACCAAATGCATTATTTTACAACGCAGGTATGCCCAGGACTTAAGATGACTCTGACTCAGGCTTCTGGACATGCACTGGTTATATATAAATAACGATAATGATAGAACTACCGAGTACAGCGGACTTGCTAAAGAATTGCCAAAAAATTGCTGGACATCTCACTAAAAGAGCAATATCTGGAATGGTACAGAAGAAACAAAGGGAAACAAAACCAGGATAAAACTAAGCTGGAAAAGTGGGCATGTTAATATGCATTGAAAGTGAAAGACGTAGAGTATAGAAATTAGGATTCTTGTATATTTATACCTGATTTTCTCCCTTCTTTCTGTCAGGGATTCTCAGATTTATAGTATTTTGTCTTTGAATTTTACACAGAATTTCAAATTTACAGCTAGGCTGAAATAATAATAATCTAGGCCCTATCATCAGTTGTGCCATATGTGTCACTCATATCTATTAAATGAAGTATAGATATGTATAAGTATACATCTATATGTGTGTGTACAAATGTATGTCACTCTGGATAAACAATAGGCAAAGAATGATTCAGAAAATACTCATCATGCATTTTCTGCTCATAAATTGAAAAAACCCATGGACAATCCAGTAACAAAACAGGCTAAGTTCATTGATTAGACTCCCAGGTTGGGATCTAAATTGTCCTTTTAAGGATGTGTAAATTGTGCTTCATCTTCATAAACACTGTTCGGAGAGATATTTCAGTCACAAGCTCTTTTCATGATTTGCCTATATCCCATAACCGCAATACATTAGAGCACCCCACATGAGAGGAGCTAAGCAGCAGGAAAAATGTTCAAATCTCCAAGTTCATATTTAGAACCTGCCAAGGAAGGGAGCAAAATAAGGCAACAGAGTCTCTCTTGAAACACAGAAGGACTCCTCCTTCCCTGCTTGAAATCACAGCTCTGTTCACAGCCCAGCTACATAAATTACAGGCTTGTTACTAGCAAAAACAACAAGAGAAAACTATATCTGTGAAATGTAATATATTAATGGAAAGTACATAAGGATTTTTACATAGACTACACACCATTAACCTACTTTTATTCATATTAGTTTATCATAAACTTAGCATCTGCTTTTACTCAAATGTTTTTATTTGGTGTTCTCTTGCACAGGGGGAAAAATAGCAGGTTATCTAATCATCAGGAAAAAAAACTCCTTTTAAGGATGTCAAAGTTCTAAAGGCTGCCCTCATTATTCATGTCGTACAAAAGGCATTATAATTCTAATACCTCATTCCTTTGACAAAGATTATAGCAAGGACAGAAAATGCCCACAGATTAATCCATCATTCTGACACAGTTTTTAATGAGTGGGAAATGCCAAAAATATGATCTATTATCTTTGCAATTCAAAACCTGTAATATCGTGGACCAATTTGAACTACTTGCTAAAATGTCTTAGATCGAGCATTCATACCCAGAAGCTTGCCACTCATTAAACTTTCTAAAACATATTATGAGAGGATGAAGGCACAGACCCAGAGCATCTTCATGCAGTGAATCGCTTTATTGCCTACTGCTCTAACTTTTTATACCATTCTAACAACAGTTATTTTTAGCCTATTGCTCTAGCTTTTATACCATTCTATTTGTAGCCTACCATGTTTAGTTCCCAACTTATAGTTTGTTTGTTAACACTGCTTGCTTTCTCACAGCCAGTCCCAGAGTAGCCCCAGAATAGCCAGTCTCTTATCTTTATGGTCTCTCCTTCTCAGCCAGGTGTCTTGGTATCTTATGCTCTCTCCTCTTCAGCCAGCTGGGTTGCTCTGCTTGATTGTACTTGTTTCTTCTTTAACTCTTTCTTCTCCAGCCAAACAGATACTTCTCTTTGGCAATAATCAAATAGTTTCCATTGTCTCCCACATTTCCCCCTTCTTTACTTATCTGCGAAAGCGCAAGGTTCTCATATAACTGTGTTCCCATAACCTGATTCATACTTCGTTTGTTTGATCATTGATCACAAGAAAAAAGATAAGGAAGATATAAGGTAATCGTTAATACAGCAATTAGAGCTATTGAAACAAACCTTGTGATATTTTTGACCTTTGATCCA